>NW_022881547.1:0-67997 GCF_004382145.1 Drosophila mauritiana
TAAATGATAATCATAAGTAATCTTTTATACGTAATATTTATTATTGTTTCATAAAAATTTTAATATTTTAATGTCATCAGAATTTTCTTTAATAAATTAAATTTTTCGGTTGTTATAATTGATTGGTCTTTCCGTTAATGAAATATAATTTTTGCTTATCTTCATGTCTATTATGTATGGTAGCAGCCGAAGTGGGAGATTCACCGTAGACATTGCTGGCGCAAAGACACTAGAATAACTGCCCTGGAAGAATATTCTGAATGGTCGCATTAAGATACTCATTCAACCAGCCAATTATGGTTATTAATCTTTTGCGC
Source organism: Drosophila mauritiana (assembly GCF_004382145.1). Taxonomy (NCBI): domain Eukaryota; kingdom Metazoa; phylum Arthropoda; class Insecta; order Diptera; family Drosophilidae; genus Drosophila; species Drosophila mauritiana. The sequence continues at coordinate 318 of NW_022881547.1, forward strand.
TATATCAGGGAAAACTCGCTGAATAAGCTTCACTTTTGAGTCTGTGATGTGACAGAAATCTGTAGGTAATGTGATGAATCCGGTCGAGGTGTCCACTGCAACTTTTTTATTTCCAATATCTAACAACTGCTTCGCAAACACATTTGCACTTTCATCTTGTTGCAAAAATAATCGCATGTTAGTTAAGTCAAAGACACTAGAATAACAAGATGCGTAACGCCATACAATTTTTTGGCACGCGATTTTGTACAATACAAAACAATACAATACAATACAATACAATACAATACAAAACAATACAATACAATACAATACAATACAATACAATACAATTCAATAAAAAACAATACAATACAATACAATACAATATAATACAATACAATACAATACAATACAATACAATACAATACAATACAATACAATACAATACAATACAATACAATACAATACAATATATTATAATATAATATAATATAATACAATATAATATAATATAATATAATATAATATAATATAATATAATATAATATAATATAATATAATATAATATAATATAATATAATATAATATAATATAATATAATATAATATAATATAATATAATATAATATAATATAATATAATATAATATAATATAATAATATAATATAATATAATATAATATAATATAATATAATATAATATAATATAATATAATATAATATAATATAATATAATATAATATAATATAATATAATATAATATAATATAATATAATATAATATAAAGGTTGTTGGGTCATGCAGCCGCCAAAACTGTGCAGTAGACTAAGCTCATATTCTTTAATATTATAAGCCAAATTATGCAGTGGTAGCAGTTGCGATGCCCATAGTGCAAACCGCTGCTCTCGCACGCATTTATCTATACGGCGCTCATTCCTTGTTTGTTGTTGTTAGCTACCTACGTTTAGCTTGGGCGCTGCATTTCGGCTGCCTGCCCCGCCAGTTGCCAATTCTTCGTGTTTCGGAAAAGACCAAACTTACGCCTTCAATTATCGCTATCGTAAAGGAATAACTATTCTCAAAATAAAAACTGTCGTTATAAAAGCAAACTTTCTTCAGTTTTTTATTATTCGCAACAGCTATTGAAAAAGCTCAATACCGACGTGATCGTGTTAATTTGCATGCATTAATTAATGCACTTATCCCGTTTATAAATAAATATAAATACCTTAAATCGCAATCGGTTGGACAAGTGAGTGGAGATTTCGGTGATAGTGGCTGTGTTTAAGCGAGCTAGCATTGCATATATACATACATTTCTACATATATCGTTGCGTGCATTGACCCCGCTTGCATTTTCGGCATCTATTTTGTGCTCATCTTCCCGCTGAACCGAATCAAAGGCGATTTGTTGCTATGCCCGCTGAAGGTGAAAAAAACAGGATGACCTTTTTAAAGCGCAAAGCCAATGCGCTGTTCAGCAGGTTGCAGAGGCTACAAACGTCGCTGTCTAATGAGACGCTAAGCGGATACGACGAACCCACTCTTACGGTGAGGCTGGAGCAGATTGATGAGCTGCAAAGTGCCTTCAATGTTCTGCATACAGAACTGGAGGAATTGGACTTCGACGAAATTGGCAGTGAAATGAGCGAGTCTTTCGCTGAATTCATCGTTGAATTCAAGGCAAGTGTGCGCGCGGAAATAGCCAAACGCAATGTGCATTTCGCGCCGCACTCAACGCTTGCGGAAGGTGTTGTGCCCCACCAGTGTAGTGGTCCTCAAACGCAGCCGCGGCCGAGGCCGATGCCGTTGCCGCCTGTGCATCTGCCAACGTTTGGCGGAGGCTACGCAAACTGGGCTGAATTTTACTCCGTGTTCACGAGTATAATCGACAGCCATCCGGACCTCTCCAACATTGAGAAATTTCAACATCTGCGGTCATGTTTGAGGGATTCAGCGCTGGAAACTATCCGATCATTGGAGATTTCAAACAGCAATTACGAAGCGGCTTTAGAGTTGCTTCAAAAAAGGTTTGATAATCGGCGTCTCGTTTTTCAGGCGCACATCCCCGAGACTCTGGGTTTAAGGGTAGTACGGAATGGTTCAGTGGCATCGCTTCGGGAATTGTCGGACAAATTTAACGCTCACATTCGTGCGTTGAAGGGTTTGGGCACCACTTAGCAAATCGCTGGCTGCATCATAGAGCAAGTGCTGCTGCAAAAGCTGGATGCGGCGAGTCAAGCTAAGTGGGAGGAGCGCTTGGAGGATCCGGTCGTTGCCAACCTTATTCCGTCTTGGGAATCGATGGCTGCATTCCTGGAACAGCGATGTAGGACTTTGGAGGCCGTGGATTGCGCCATGGCAACCTATGCGCCAAGCGTTCACGTGGGCAGAAATCGCTCGACGCTAGTTGCTACCACCCAAAATTCTCTTGGTTGCATGCTTTGCCATAGTGCAGAGCATGCCATATATTATTGCCCGCAATTTAGAGACTTAGCGCCAGTAGATCGTCTGCGCGAGGCAAAGAGACTAGCACTATGCCTGAATTGCCTAAAGGCAGGTCATCAGCTACGGCAATGCAGCTCGAGCCGCTGCCGCACCTGTGGAATCAGGCATCATACGCTGCTCCATCTAGATGGTCGGCCTTCCTCGCAGCCACGTGTTCCGGTGTCTTCAAGCTCCCACACTGAGCCTTCTGCCCCGCTTTCGAATTCTTCTACTCTAATTGCCCAGGATCTCGGTAGTGACCTTGTGCTGCTAGCCACTGCAACCACTGCTGGAATCGGGGATTCCAATTTCGCGACTGATGGATTCTCGGTAGGAATTGCGATTCGGTCTGTCACTTCGGACTTCTCAACGAGCATAACAGCAGTTATCGCTCCCAATATCACGGATCGCCAGCCAAGTTCTAATGTGGACATTGGGGACTGGAAGATTCCAGAAAACCTGCAGCTCGCCGACCCGGAATTTCATAAAGCTCAGCGTGTTGAAATCTTAATAGGAGCTAGCCTGTTTTATGAGCTGCTGTGCGTAGGTCAGATAAAGTTGTTGCCAGGACTGCCCCTGCTTCAAAAAACTAAAAAACTCGCCTGGGCTGGGTTGTGTCTGGAGGCTGCGCGCGCCCTTGCGGTAGCGCCTTAATAGCTTCACGCGTTCCTTCTTCAGCCAGCAAGGAAAACATATTTGTGGCAAATAGGGTTGCTGCCATTCAGGAGCTGACAGATGTCACGGCTTGGCGTTATGTTCCAACAGCGTTAAATCCGGCTGACATCTTATTCAGAGGATCCCTGCCGTCTGAGCTTAGCGAATTGTCACTCTGGTCGCATGGACCCGCCTATCTTACGGAGCCTGAAAGAGATTGGCCAACAGCTGTTTGTCCTTACGGTGTTTGAGCTTCGTCGAAGTGTGTTCATCGTAAAGTCGCCGTACGTGGATGTAATTGCTAGCTCCAAATTTGCAAATTCTTACCCCTCACTGCAACGAGTATTTGCATACATTTACAAATTTTGTAATGGAATTCGTCATCCTGGGCTCACCGTCGCACACATTCAAGAGGGTACTCATATGATGCTGCGGTTGGTGCAGCGCGCGCATTTATGGGAGGACCTGCAGTCCCTAAAAACGCTGGGAAGAGTTTCCTCGTCTAGTCCCATATCATCGCTCTCGCCGTTCCTGGATCAATTTGGACTTCTTAGAGTAGGCGGTCGCCTCCGGAATTCGTCATTGGACTTTGATGGCCGCCACCCGAAAATCCTTCCTATCTCGCATTACCATGAAAGCAATCTTCATGCCGGACCTCGAGCTCTTCTGGGTGCAATTCGATCCCAATATTGGCCTATTGGTGGGAGGAAGTCGGTTACCAAGGCCGTGAACAGGTGCATCAGATGTTTTCGGAGTAAGCCGCGGCTGATAGAGCACCTAATGGCAGACCTTCCCAAGGAGCGCTTGGAAGGATCTCACGCTTTTGAGATGGCCTTTGGCGAGAGTCATGCAGTTGATTCCTGGCAGAGACGGCGTCGCTCGAGTTGCAGAAATGAGGACCGCGTCTGGAGTAATAGGGCGGGCAGTGGACAAGCTGTGTCTGCTTCCCCTTGAGGACTCTGTTGGAAGCCAAGCTTGTTGGTTGCAGAGGCTACAAACGTCGCTGTCTAATGAGACGCTAAGCGGATACGACGAACCCACTCTTACGGTGAGGCTGGAGCAGATTGATGAGCTGCAAAGTGCCTTCAATGTTCTGCATACAGAACTGGAGGAATTGGACTTCGACGAAATTGGCAGTGAAATGAGCGAGTCTTTCGCTGAATTCATCGTTGAATTCAAGGCAAGTGTGCGCGCGGAAATAGCCAAACGCAATGTGCATTTCGCGCCGCACTCAACGCTTGCGGAAGGTGTTGTGCCCCACCAGTGTAGTGGTCCTCAAACGCAGCCGCGGCCGAGGCCGATGCCGTTGCCGCCTGTGCATCTGCCAACGTTTGGCGGAGGCTACGCAAACTGGGCTGAATTTTACTCCGTGTTCACGAGTATAATCGACAGCCATCCGGACCTCTCCAACATTGAGAAATTTCAACATCTGCGGTCATGTTTGAGGGATTCAGCGCTGGAAACTATCCGATCATTGGAGATTTCAAACAGCAATTACGAAGCGGCTTTAGAGTTGCTTCAAAAAAGGTTTGATAATCGGCGTCTCGTTTTTCAGGCGCACATCACCGAGACTCTGGGTTTAAGGGTAGTACGGAATGGTTCAGTGGCATCGCTTCGGGAATTGTCGGACAAATTTAACGCTCACATTCGTGCGTTGAAGGGTTTGGGCACCACTTAGCACCACAGCTTGAGGACTCTGTTGGAAGCCAAGCTTCCAATGGGGGGAGGATGTTGGGTCATGCAGCCGCCAAAACTGTGCAGTAGACTAAGCTCATATTCTTTAATATTATAAGCCAAATTAGGCAGTGGTAGCAGTTGCGATGCCCATAGTGCAAACCGCTGCTCTCGCACGCATTTATCTGTACGGCGCTCATTCCTTGTTTGTTGTTGTTAGCTACCTACGTTTAGCTTGGGCGCTGCATTTCGGCTGCCTGCCCCGACAGTTGCCAATTCTTCGTGTTTCGGAAAAGACCAAACTTACGCCTTCAATTATCGCTATCGTAAAGGAATAACTATTCGCAAAATAAAAACTGTCGTTATAAAAGCAAACTTTCTTCGGTTTTTTATTATTCGCAACAGCTATTGAAAAAGCTCAATAGCTAAACAAAGGTATTTATATAATATATATAAAAGGTTTCTAAAAAAATCGCTATATCGTTCATAATATATTATAATTTAATTAGTAGGCCTGAAAAGTAAAGTCATACTTAAATATACAATACAAAATCCTTATGAGGCTTAGTTAACTATTAAAACTTTCTGAAATGTCTGTAATATTTAATGCGAGTGTAAATACTAAAAGCGCTGTTGAGTATCAGACAATATCATCCACGCAAAGTCATTTAGCGGAGGAGCAGTCGGAGCGCTTGCACAAGTGGATTTCAAAGGATCAACTCGAGAAACTTCATTCGGCGTTTCTTAACACTCCCGAGCGTCATGTTGGCATTGATGAATTGCGTATCATACTTGAAGAACTAGACATAACGTTCAATGATTCAATGTATACACGGCTCTTTTTAAAGATTAATCAGAATCGTGATTTTAAGGTGGATTGGAATGAGTTTGTATCATATTTAATATTTGGCTTTCAAGAGGAGGATCCGAGCAGCCAAAAGGAGTCTTTAATTTTACCAATCTCCGGACCCCCAATGGTTAGGAAATCAGATCACCGTTCAGCTATATGTTGTTTGGCCCTCCTCAAAGCCAAATCGGACCAAATACCAATTGATGAAGTAACCGAGACTATTAACTTTTCCTTTGGCGGTGAGGATTCTCCAGAAGCTTCTGGAATGTGGGTCACGGCCAGCCACGAAGGAATGATGCGTTTCTGGACATCTCATATGGAACCAATTCGAACTGCATCGTCGGAAAGCAGTAAGTTTAAATAAAATATTTTACGTTATAAAAAACATATCCATTCCATTTTGTAAATATATTTTATATATATTATATCATCGTTGAATCGATCTAGACGTCTACCAAAATCTGTCCTTCCCTGTGTGTATTTTACATCAATCTGTCGAAACTTCAGGAATTGTTAAAGATATGAATCGATATTCCCATATAAGATTCCAAAAGAAATTTTAATACAATTTTTTTTGTGTATCGTAGTATTACTGTTACGCAGTATACGTAAAGTGTGCATACTTTACTTTAAATTTTGCTAATTGGTGCCACGGCAACACCTCCAGCTAACCGATCTTGGTGCGATGCCGCCAGACATGATATAGGAAAAAACATATAATCGAGTAAATATATAAATAAAAGAATATTATGAGCAGACAAGGTCAGAACTTGAGATAATATTATAGTCTATTCCAGTCAGAACATACTCTGTGGCGGTAATGTCACCCAAAGTTGAATATATCTACAATAAATGAATGATATAGAAATTTCTAGTAAATCTCCATGAAATTGATAAATTTATCCGACTAATAAAGACAGGACTTAAAATTTTACTAAAACTAAGCTTACAAATAAATCCTGTGATTTTGGGAAATACTATAGACTATAGATATTAAATATATAACTATAAATTATTTATCAGGATTTTTAGATGAGTCGATCTGGCCATGCCCGTCTGCCTTTCCGTGTAAGCGATGTGATTCCGGGAACTTTAAAACCTTGAAAGTTAAGATTAAGCATGTAGATTCTAAATACTTTTTTTTAAGATTTCTTACCAAGTCATCATACCTTTTGCTTTCCTGCCGAATCCATCCTGAAACGTAAGGCTTGGCCCTTATACCCGTTGTTTGTAGAGTTACTATCAGTAGTCGAATCAATCTGCCCACGTCTGGCTGACCGTCTGTCTGTCCATCAGTCTGTGTGAACGTCTCGATTTCAAGAACTATAAAAGCAAGATGGTTGAGAATAAGAATACAGAATCTTGATTCATAGACGCAGCGCAAGATTGTTGACCCCCATCTGCATGCCCAGAGCCCGTACAAAACTATATTTTCATACTTTTATCAGTCTTATAAATTTCTATCGATTTTTCCAAAAAATTTTTCGAACGCCCACTATAACGCCCCAAAAGCGAACTAAACTGCCACGCCCTCGCTTTCGAACATTTTTCTATTATATTATACATATTTTTATTATTATATTATATTACATTATTTTATTTTATAATATGTCTAAGTTCACAAGTACTATTAAACATGTCATCCAGATTCAACATGAAGATCCAGTATACCGTAAACCCTACAAGTACCCCCAAAGCGTTGACCAAGAAGCCAACAAACAAATCAAAGAAATGATAGAACAAGGGATCGTTCGCAAATCAAAATCCCCTTACTATTCTCCTATTTGGGTGGTCCCCAAGAAGGCAGACGCCTCTGGGAAACAAAAATTCATGTTGGTAGTCCATTAAAGGAATCTATATGAGATAACTGTTAATGACAAATATCCCAAAAAAAATGCTCCAGCTACTTTTTAGAGATGAAAGAAAGAAATAAAGATTTGATCTACAAAGATTGTTTACTCTATTTAGACGATATTATTGTTTATTCCACTTCATTGAATGAGCACATTTTATCTCTAATGAAAGTCTTTTAGAAACTGAGAGAAGCCAACTTGCAACTGCAGCTAGATAAATGTGAATTCACGAAGAAAGAAACTGAATTCCTAGGACACATTGTTACAACAAATGGCATCAAACCAAACACGAACAAAACCAAAGCAATCACAAACTTTCCACTACCTAAGACACCTAAGCAAATAAAATAATTTTTGGGACTATGTGGGTTCTATCGCAAGTGCATTCCTAACATTGCCAATATAGTTCAACCCATGACCCTCAAACGAAAGAAAGATGCTGTAATAGATATGAAATGAAAAGACTGAAATGTAAAGACCACGAATCATTTGAAACATCAGACCCGATATCAATCTACCCTTATTTTTCAAAGCCCTTTTCTCTAACAACTGACGCAAGTAATGTTGCTATTGGTGCAGTGCTATCACAGAACCATAAGCCCGTTTGTTATGCCAGCAGAACGCTGAACGAACACGAAATCAGTTATGCTACTATTGAAAAAGAATTGTTAGCCATAGTTTGGGCTACAAAATATTTCAGGTCATATTTATTCGGCAGGCCATTTGAAATATTAAGTGGTCACGAACCACTGGTAAGGCTCAATACTATCAAAGAACCGAACATGAAATTACAAAGGTGGAAAATATATATATATATTTGCCTCCAGGCAAAGAAAATTATGTCGCGGATGATCTTTCCCGCACGAAGATAGAAGAAGTCATGGTTGGCGTAGACGCAACTATACTTCTCTAGACAAATGGAGATAGAAAAAGGCGAAAGTGACACAACAAGTGTAAGTCACTTCTTTGAAAAAATAAAGATTAAAATAATCTTGAACTCACCAAAACCCTCATTAAGGAATATGTTTGCACCAAGAAATGTGCAATTTACTTCCCTAATGATGAAGATTTTCTGATTTTCCAGAGGGCATTTACTGAAATCATAAGCCCTAAAAATTTCACAAAACTCTCGAGATGTACCACAAAGCTAATTGACATACTAACTTTTGCGGAATTTAAGGACTTAATCCTAAAGAAACAAAAGGAACTTTTACATCCAGGTATAGAAAAAACCATTAATTGGTTTAAAGAAAAATACTATTACTATATACCATACTAATAAATACTATAATTCGAAATATTATCAATGAATGTGAAATCTGTAATCTGGCAAAAACAAAACATCGAGGCACAAAATTGACATATGAAACAATACCAGAAATATTTAACATAAGGGAAAAATATATATATAATTAAATGTTTGCAATACTCATATGTGAAAAAAATATAATTTTATTTCACTGAATGAACACCGACCGATCACAATTAGGTCTCAAACTGAACTCATATAATTATTCTGATTTGATTGACATTCAAGCCTCGGTATCGAGCTTTTCTGATATGGACTTTGGACTTAAGGGATCTGATCAAGTGAAGAGAAAGAGCTTTGGAGTTGCTGACTTTAATTGTCTTTGGATTTCTCTTGGATTCAAGTGTATTCGCTCTTGGATACAAGTACTCTTAGATTCTTATAGTTTTGTTTATTGAAATCTAATACTTTTGTTTTCGGGATTGTGAGTCCGAGCATTGAACGTGGGAACATGACGATGGGATGAGGGCTTAGGCAAGGAATGTTTAAATTAGGGGACGGATGTTTAGTCTACCAGTGGGTGACTTATTCGGAGTAGGGAATTTTCCACTCAACGCAGACTTGAGGATCATATGACTAGTTGAATATATTCATTGACATTAGTTTCTAGGTGCGAATGTTCATCTTTTTGTTTACAATATTTGACAATAATTTTCTTAGGTATATTTTTAAGCTTATATGCTAAATACAGAGTCAAACTAATTATGATGGTGACAAATGTTGTAATGCATATAATTTGAAAAAAGTTATGGTGGTGTTTTACATGGGATTTTATCATTTCTTTTCTTTGTAAGTGATTTATTGGTTCTAAACGTGTAACATTGTTGGTGATATAAATTGTTTGTGTTAAATCTGCTAGATTATTAGAAATTAGGAACTCATCTATTTGCATGGTACAATTTTTAATTTTAATAATGTTGTTTCCTGAGATTAATATTTTGTTATTTGTACAATCTTGGTTGACAACTGTTTCAGGAATATTCCATGTTAAAAGTATATTTGGTTCTATATAGTTTATTTGGAAATTTCTATGGGTTTTAGTGTATATGCAAATCAAAAATAATCAAAATTTCGTTCGTGTCTGTCTTGAGCCAAGTTGATATTTTTATCTTTAGCATTTTCTCCGAATTTACGTTTTTCAAATAATCGTGTTTTAGTAATTTTGGGTTAAAGATTCCTAGTCTAGTTAATTGCATAATTAACTCTATATCTTCTATGTATTCTGTGAACTGTTGTAGGTTGAATATAAGTATCGCAATTTGTTGGTTTTGTTCTTTTTCTAACTTGAGCTTATAAATTATGTCAATACCGCTGTTGATTATGTCGACAATCATATTTAGATCATGGGGTTTCACGGAGTCTTCTGACTTGTTATTAATTTTTTCTTCCAGCACTTCCCTATTGTCTTCATCTAATGTACCGAATAAGTATTTATAAGCTTTCCCTACTACGTTTAAAAGACCTCTTTTGCTTCGCTGAATAATTCTTAAACCATTTATTTCCCGTTTTATTTTATCGACTAAATATTGTATCTGTGGTACATTGGGATAATCATTTGCTTCAGTTACTAGGTTTTCGAACATAAGCATTGTCTTTGTTATGTTTATACTCAAATAATGGTATTCATAGCTGGTTGGAATTTCCATTGTTCCAGTTTGGAATATAAGAAATCCATTCTTCGCACTTATTGGGTTTACTTCGATATTGCTGCATTTAACGATGGTGATAAATGATAATATGCAACTAAGCATTATTAGGAATGTGCTATGTATCTTGCTCTTCATTGGTTGGTCTGGAATTATCGTATTTACGCTTATATCATAAAATTTTCTCTGTTTCTTAAATTTTGATTTGTAATGAACGATTTTCCTGCCGCGGTTTGTCTCTTCAAAATGTTTACTGTCCACTTGTTCAATTTTTCCTGTCTTTTTAAATGGATTAGTGATTTTCCTCTTTACGAGTGGAGCCTGTCTATATTTTATGTCAACCTCAAAATCATGCCTATTCTTATTAATATATTCGATCTTATCGATTTTGTTTTGTTGTACGTTAAAGTCTAGAATACCTGCATATTTAAAATTGACCGCTGGATATCGTTTAGTACTATTATGTTTTGTTTTGTGATTGTATAAGTTAGGTTTGGTCCTATTGTCCAGAGGTCCTTCCGATGGGTGGCTCCGGCAGATAGGTGTCCACGTAGATAGTTGATCCCTTGGTCCTGATGTTATTCAGGCGGAATGTCTTCTTACGCAGATTATGGTGGAGGGCGTGACTTTGCCCCCTTTGCTGGACACTGGCCTTCGGGCTCAGCGTGGATAAATTATATCAAATGCAATTGGTTTTACGGCAGAAGCCGGAGTAGCTTGTTCTTTATTTATAAAGTGCTCGCTTAGAACTGAATACAAAAGAGTGGAAAAATATGAATCTACCCTAGCTTTAATGCATCACGCCATAAACCCATGGTCAGCAAGCCGACTCAGCATTTATGCAGCGCATTTCGATACCCCGGAAGATGGGTATCCTATTGCCACTGCTGACCGTTCTTAGCGCAGAGCGCTGAACTCAGTTAAGGCGCACCAGCATTATTTATCTGGAGCCACTTAGTTGCTAGGGTAATTTTTACGTAAACTTATGCTCTGTTAGTTGTTAACTACTCCCCCATCAGATTATGACCGTCCTCGGTTATATTGAGTTTATCGATGGTTTGTTGTATTTCGATGGAGGTTCGCCTTTTCCTTAATGCCAAAAAAAGGATGAGTGAACCAATCAGAGCAACGTTCAGAATCACTCCAGCCGCGAACCAAAGTTTAGGGGAGCCCGCGGCGTCAACCTCGTCCTTGAACCCTTGGATAAAGCGCAGATTGTCGTTGTTCATGCGTTGTAGCAAGGGCATGCTCAATACCGGGTCATGGCCGACGATGTTCAGTAGTGGTGATCTTTACGCCAGGCTGCTTATCTAATGTCTTTTGAAAATTTATGAATTCCGATCCGTTGACGGTAGCTGACCGCTCGAAGGTTATTAGGTGCATTCCTTTGACGAGAACCTCTGGGCCGCCGTCCGTGCTGACGCGGGCTGTCGCTTCGTTAATGACAACGATGACGTCATCTATAGGCACTACTGTTCCCAGGTGGCTGGGTTGAGTGTAGCACTGGGCTGAGATTCCCGCATGGAGCGAGCGGGCGCAGGTTTCGCGTTGCGACCGCTCACAGAAGGTGTTGTGCGTGGTTTCCGTGCACTCTGTGACCACAAAGGTGCCTTCTTCACATTCCGCCAAAATGTCTTCGTCGAGCCGTAGGATTATTTGACTATGTGATACCGGGTATATGAGGACCTTTTTACATCTCTAGGGTAGGCTATTAGTATATGGATAATATTATCGGACTGCAGAACTCTAATTTTAGCTGCTTCTAATAAACTAACTATTGGAGTGTCTTGTTCAATTAGTGATTTCAAATCGGCATGACCAAGGATAGTGGGATTTATTATATCAGCCTTAGCCAATGTTATGGTTAGAATTAAATTTTGTATCTCTGTCGTCAGCATTCTATTTCTCGCTAGTAGTGCTTCATACAGGTGCGGGGTGTCAACCAAATTGTTATTCCGGGCCTTAATAATTTTATTAATGGTGTCGGTCAGTTTGTTTATCCGTTATTGAGTCTCTGAATTTATGTTAATCTGCCTGGAGTTTGAGTCCACTAGCTTAGCTTCTGTCATCTTGATTTTTAGAAAATCTGAGGCATCAGGAGTTCCTGCAACTACCTTAAGAGCTGTACCTAACAAGTCTAAACTCCTCGCAATTCGGTGGTGTATTTTTAGAACGGACAACAAGTTTCTCAAATAATCTTTATCAACGTCTAGTAATTTGCGCATATGCGACTGCGGAAAAGACTCAGACAATTTTTCTGTCTCATCTTCCATACTAATAAGTTCCAAAAGGTTGCTCGAGTGCCTCAAGCAGTCACGTTGTTCAAACACAAGTACATCTCCATCTGCGATGGGAATGAATTTGGCGTGAGAAAAATCGGTAATCCGCGCATTTGCCACTGCCAGGGTGGTGAGCGTTATGAAGGCGAACCTGCAATCCAAACGTAGAATGAGACCACGGCGTTTTTACTAAAGCATAGGTTACTAGTAAAGGGTATGGTATAATTAAATTAAAAGTGGGGGAATTTATTTGTGGTTGTCCTTATGGACCACCCTCCCCTTAATAAGAACAGACGTTCCTAGGTCTGCCTGCACTTTTTGTTCTGTGCACAATGGGGTTAGCTTGTTTCCTAACCTTTTGTTGTTTTTAACAAATACCTCTTCTCCTACCTCAAAAACACGGTATCGCCTAGCTGGGTTACATCTTTCGATATTGATTTTCTGGGCCTTTATCAACCTGTCTTTAATGCCTAGGCAGCGATCATCGGAACCCAAGTGGAGGATTTCGACCGGTTTCTTCACGATGTCAATGTGGTAATTGTTTTTAAGTAAAGAGGTGATCGTTTCCGAATTGAAGGCGGCCTCATTGTCGCAATATTTTGTTCTGATCTTGGGGAACAAGTTCACGAGTTGAAGCAAGGGCCCTGTGACGTCCGTTATTGTTCTGGACAGCACTGGCTGCACTACTGCAAGCTTCGAGAATTTGTCAACGCATGTTAAGAATTGCTTCTTATCGGTTGAGAAGATATTAATGTGCAACATTTCGCCGGTGTGGCTTGGTATGGGTGTTTCCCCAAGCTCCTGTTTTTTTGGGTGCCTGTCACATTTGGCTTTGGTGCATATTTGGCAATTTGCAACCACCTCCTTTGCTAGGCCGCTCATTTTGGGGAAATAGTAATCGCGGAGGACTTGCTTGGTATTCTCCTGAGCCGCCCTGTGTGCACGATTGTGTTCTGTCGTGACAATCTCTAACTGCTCGTTTCTATTGGTAACGTCTATCACAATCTTTTTACAATATCGAAACTGCGTAGCCGGGAAATGAGCAATTAAGTCATGTTGAAAACTGGCCAGGGTGGGTAGGTCGCAGTGTATTGCATTTACGATCTCGGGGTTCACGACTTCCTTCAGCATTTACAAAATGGTGCTTTTGTCGGCGAAATTAATTAAGTGACGAGTTTAGCTACGAAACAACACCAAGCTTCACTTTAGTTGGAAACGTGCTTCTTCTATAACAATTCGGTTTCTGAAGCAGTTTACTGGTCAGTGACATTTCACTGTGAATAGTCGCAGCGTCCGACTGAGGCTCATCTTGTAAGAAATTAATGTTCTGCCTGGAAAGGGCGTCGGCTACATGGTTGTCTTTACCTGGTTTGTAGTGGATTTTTGCGTTATGATAATCAATATACGCTTTCCTTTTTTTTTATTTTCTGATTTGAATTTCGATCGGACACCGCGAATGTCAACGGTTGATGGGCCGTATAAATATTAATATCGCGAGTGCCGTATAGGTAGTGTTGTAACTTGCCTAAAGCCCACACTATAATTCTCTTTCATTCGTGGCGTAGTGTGACTCGCTCTCTTTGAGAGTCCTAGAGATCATTGTGATGGGTCTTTTGTCTTGCGATAGAACCGCACCGATACCGTTCGCGGAAGCATCCGTTGTCAGGTCGAATGGCTTCCTGAAATCAGGGTATCTGAGATTTACATCCTCGGGAGCCAAGATATTTCTCAGCCTCTCGAATGCATCTCTCTGCAAGTCACCGAACTTAATAGGAGTCTTCTTAGACATGTGTTTTCTGATAGAACTATTTTCTCCCCTCATCAAGCTTGTCAAAGGCCTCGCGATCGCCGCGAAGTCTTTAACGAAACATCGGAAATAACTGGCTAGACCCAAAAATGATCTAAGCTCATACAGATTTGTAGGCTCTGGGTATTCCTTTATGGACTTTACTTTTGGGTCGGTTCGGTTTTTGCACCTCCATTGGTGACAATAAATCCCAGATATTCAACGCTTTGCTTAAAAAAGTGCGTCTTTTCGTTGAATACCTTCGTGTTGGCATCACACAGGCTTTTTAAAACCCAATCTATGTGCCTAACATGGTTGTCTTCATTTTCAGAAAAAAAAATGACGTCATCTACGTAGACATAGCACGATTTGCCAATCTGTTCCCGTAAGACGTCGTCGATCGCTCTTTGGAAGATGCTTCCCGCATTCTTCAGCCCGAACGGTAATCGACAAAACTCATACTTTCCGCCGTTTACCGAAAAAGAGGTCTTCTCACGGTCATACTCGGCCAAGTATATCTGGTGGTAGCCGGACTTTAAATGTAACGTTGTAAAGTACTTGGCTTTTCCTAAGTTTGGCAGTATCATGAGGATGTTTGGCATTGGGTACTTATAAGCGATGGTTTTTTCGTTAAGTATCCTAAAGTCTATAACCAGACGCTTATTTTTGTTCCCCAGCTCATCATGGCCTTTTTTGTCTACAACCCATGTTGGATTGTTTAACGGTGACCTTGAGGTTCTAATAATGCCTTTCTGCAGTAAGTCTGCGATTTCTCGCTTAACAAACTCAGATACACCCATGGGGTGCGGGTATAATTTTGAATATACCGGCTTTACGTCGCTTGTGCGAATTGTGGCAACAACAGAAGTGTTAAACGGCAGTGCCTCGTTAGAGGCTGAAAATGACATAGATCTGTTTGCGATCATGTTTCGAAATTGATCTTTTACATTTTCTGGTACGGCGATGTCATTTACGTTAGTAAAATTTACATTGTCGCAATTATGATGCTGAAGCTTTTCAGAAACAGAACCATAATTTATCGTACCTTTCTCTGCGTCGAGTTTTGCTCCCACTGGAGTTAGCAGGTCAAATCCTATAATACCATCGAATGGTGTTAGCGCATCTAAAAGAAAGAACGCAGATGTTTTTCCAAAAATGTTCATCAAACATTCCTGGTGAACTCTGTTAGAACCATGAATGGAGCTAACTTTGAAAGGGGAATCGACCGGCATCACATTTTTAAGCTCCTTTACGGGCTTGATGTAGTTCTTTGCCCCTGAGTCGATTAAAATTTTTAGTTTCCTCCCTTGTAGCTGTCGTTCTATGAACGGCAGTCGGGAGCGCTCCCTAAAAAAATGATCTGATCATCAGGCTCTTCGTCTATCTCGGTAACGCCTCTGACGCCTTTGACCGGTCATGCGTGCGGAGCCAAATCTTATGTGGCCCGAGCACTTTCGGCCTTTGTATTTCTAGGCTGACCGCTTTCAAATGAAGTCGGTTGCCTAAATTGAGTCATGGTGGAGCTTAACTCCATAAGCTCAGGCGACTGATTACGGTAGTTGCTTGTGTTCTTTGCAGAACTATTTTGTTGGGGCCTATTTTTCTTTCTGTAGAAATGAGGGTTTTTCCCTTGGTCATTTTCGGCCCTGCTATGTTTTCCCTGCGGCTCCCTTGAGCGGTTTTGATTTTTTCGGTGCTCATAGAGGAGTGTGTTGTCCTCCAAAGCCTTTGCATATGTGGCAGCGAAGGTAGTGCGCTCTATGGTAGCCTCGGATTCCCTAGCCAAAGCTAAAGCTGAGGGCAAATCCTTGGGCTGCACTGGCAAGACTATGGCCCTCAAGGGTTTTCTAAGGCCTGCAATAAATGCATGGAGAGCATCCTCTCTAACTTCATTATTGAACAGAACTGCACTGTCCGGTTCGTGTGTCATAACGATCTTGTTTGTTATCAACGTTAATAGTTTTTCTACGTCGTCGTAATACTGCATTAGGCTAAGTTCCCCTTGCCTAACTGTTTCAAGTCCCTGCCTAAGGACACGCAGCGACGTTTTGTCCGCGTAAGTGCAGTCTAATCGAGCAATAATGGCATCGAAATTTAAGACTGTCTTATGGGCAACTAGTAGCCTTCTTGCCGACCCCTTGATTTTACTTCTGATAATCGAAACGGCCTGACAATGCGCTTCGCTACCATAATACGGTTTTAAGATCTCGTATGCGTCTACGGCTGATTGCCGCCATGACACATAGTCATCTTGTTCTCCCGTGTTTTTACGATGTCAAGCTTGACTTCACATCGAATACTAGGGTCTGGTTTTATCCTTTCGTAAGCTTCTACTTGTGGTGCTTCCACGCACAAGCTTTTCATTTGCTGATTCATCTCATCTAACTGTGTCTGGAATTCCTGTTTCAATCTAACTTCTTGCTGGGCTAAGGCCTGGTTAACGGCTCCAGCTATAACTGCTTCTAAATGGGCAGCATCCATGACTGTTATTTGTCGTACTAGGCCGAAAGCCTTCTGATTATAATTCCCACCCGTCGTCACTGTCGTATTCGACTTTGATGTCTCTATGTGCCCAACTCATTTACCATTGGTTTGGCACCGCGCAATTAAATTTTTTTCGAGCACGGTTGATTGCTATACGAGGTGCGATAATAACACGCGCGAGAAGTAGAATGCGACACAAAGACAAAAAAAAATTTGTTTCAAAACAAACAAGTTATGCTACAGAATTCGCTCCTGGTAAAAGTATGCATTGCAAAATACCTTTTTTTTTTTTTTTTTTTAATAACTAATTCTATTTATTAAGGTTTCAATAGGAATCGTTCAGTAATTCTTCTGAACTTAACCTAATGTGTGATAAAGATAAATGAGACCAAGTGGTATCTTAATTATAAAGTACAAGGGAAAGAAAAAAATCTAGTCAAGTTATTAATTACTTAGTATGTAATATGTTATATTATCCTCCGGGTAAGGAGATCGCTGGGGTGTACCCTCTTCAGTCTTCGGAGGGAGATGGGATCAGCTAGGATAGTTGCTAGTCGGTTCGGGTGGACCATAAGCCTGTCGGCATAACGGCTGCTATGGAAATTGATCTGATCCCCAAGAAGGGTAACTTTCAGATCTCTTTCGATGACCATGTTCGTCACTTACCAGGGGAGCCCAGATGCGTGACGTGCAGCTCTCGACTGGACCACACGGAGCCTATTAAGCTGGGATTTGGCGGCAGTTCCCCACACCTGGATGGCACAACTCCACGTTGGAGCGAGAATGGCTTTGATTAAAAGAGCCTTAGAGCTCATTTGAAGTTTGCTGGAGTGGAAGAGCCAGTTGAGCTTTTTTAGCTTCGCCAGTGACTTAGATTTGACCGACGTGATGTGGGCCCTCCAGGTCAGTCTCCGATCTAGATGAACTCCTAGGTAGCAGTGCGATCTAGCATTGGTGATAGGGCTTCCATCGAAGGTCAGATCTGTGCAGGTTCCGGGTCGCAGGGAAAAAGTTACACAGGCTGACTTTGAGGAGTTAATGGCCACATTCCATTTGGCAGTCCATTTTCCGATTGCATGTAGCCATTCCTGGACTGCGTTGGAGGCAGTTTGCAGTGAAGGATGAGACGCCAGCATGGCAGTGTCATCGGCGTAAGTGGCCAGGAGTCGCTGAGCCGGGGGGACTTCGGTGTTGTTTGCGGGAGATGGCATGTCAGCAGTGTACAGGGTGTATAGGAAGGGCCCAAGAACACTTCCCTGAGGAACTCCTGCGTGAATCTCTTCCAGGCTGGATCGAGCATCACGCACTGCAACGTCGAACGTCCGATAAGAGATGAAAGATCTCAGGATGGCATAGTAGGGAGCAGGAAGGAGAGCTTTCATCATGTATAGAAGGCCCTCATGCCACACCTTGTCAAACGCTTGCTTCACGTCTAGAAAGACGCCGACCGTGTAGAGTTTGTGCTCGAAGCCATGCGTCACCTGGTTTACCAGTCGATGTATTTGTTCAGGGCAGCCGTGGGACTTCCTGAAACCAAATTGGTGTGGAGGTATGTGGTTCACTACTTGCGGCAGTTCCATCAGGCGGGCTAAGAGTATTCTCTCAAAAATCTTAGAGGAAGTTGAAAGCAGGCTGATTGGGCGATATGCATCGATCTGCGTTGGCGGCTTTCCGGCTTTAGGTATCATGATGATACGTGCACGCTTCCATTGCCCTAGCCTTAGCATAGCATTAAAATTTTTTACTAAGGCAAGGACTCCTTTGCGTGGCAGAGACTTCGCAGCACGGTTGTCGATGCTACCGTAACCAGGGGTTTTCTTGATGTGTAGCACCTTCAGCTGCATCATGACTTCCTGCGGTGTGGTATGCCTAATGGGGCGAGCCGGTACAGTCGGAGCGTCCAGAAAGTTATTGATTTCTACGCGGTTTGAGTCGTCTGTTAGGTTGAAGGGCATGAAGGTGGAGGTCAGGTGCGAAGCAAATGCCCTCGCTTTTTCATCGTCCGTCTTGAGCCAGAGACCACTTTGACTCAGGACGGGAGATTGAAACATCGGCTGTCTCTTGATATTTCTAGTGAGCCTCCATAACGAGAAGTTTCTGTTGTTATCTGGGCCAGTACCCTCCAGCAGGGTATCCAGATTTTCTCGTCGGGTCCTGGCTAGCAAACGATGTAGTCTGTTTGTGGTACTGGAGTATAGCTGCTTGATGCTAGGATCTCCTGTGGCGATATACTGTCTCCTGAGGCGCCTTTTGTGGGAGAGCAGCTCCCTAGCCTCCAAGCTCAAGATGGGAGCCCTCCTTGCGGTCGTGTGACGAGCGTGATGTGGGGGAGGTGTGGCCCTCCGTGCTGCTTCCGCGATTGTGGCTACGAGGTAATCTACATATGCTTCCAGACTATTGCAGGTGTCAATGGGGATGTTGAGATCAACTGTGGCCTCGATGTGCTCCTTGAAGGCCACAGTATTTGCAGTAGGTGACAGCATTTTAGTGACACCTTTGAATAGCTGGGCGTCTTCATCCAGCACAAACAGCAGGGGGAGATGGTCAGACGACAGTTCTGTCAGGGTTTGCACGTTGATTTCTTGCTGTCTGAATCCTTTGGAGATCCCGAAATCGATGGCACTTGGAGTGACACTTGTTCGAAAGGGATACCAAGTAGCTTCTCCAGTTGCAACGATGTCGATACCTTTGCCCGCCAGAGCGGAGAACAGCACCCTGCCTCTAGTGCACATCCTGTAGTTTCCCCACCATCTGTGCTTTGCGTTCCAATCACCTGCCGCTAGGAACTTTGTGCCAAATTGAGCGATGATCAGCTCAACGTCAGCCTCCGTCCACCTGAGGTTAGGAGGGCAGTATACTGAGGCAATGTTAAAAGTACCCCTGCTTGCCGTCAGCTGGATAACTGCTGCCTGGATGTGATTTTCCGACAGGGTGGAGAAGAGTTGATGGGAGATGAGTGATCTAATAAGGATCGCCGCACCTGCGCGTTGGTTGTCATCCGGGTGGTTGGCAGTGTGGAGGGTAAAGCCAGGAACTCTGAAAGTGGACCGGGAAACGAAATGGGTTTCCGACAGCAGGAGGATGTCGAGTTCGTGAAGCTCGATGAAGGCGAGGATCTCATTGGTCTTCGAGGAGGCCCCATTGGCATTCCAAGCTGCTATCTTAAGAGGACCCATTTTGAGCAGCAGGAGGGAAGGTGCGATTTTGCAGGAGCAGTTGCATTAGTGTTTCAACAAGTGACATCATCCTGTCAAGCCTAGAAAACAGCTGTTCCAGCTTGGACTCAAGGTTGTCGCTTGCAGGGGGGACAGTAACGGCAGGCTTGGCGACGGGCTGACTTCCTCTGACTATACTAGCAAAGGAAGGCTTTCCAGACATGTGGACTGGTGGACTGGGTTGGTGTACTCCTCTTGCAGGACCAGAAACAGAGGGTTCATTGACCTTCCGTTGATGTTTGCGGTTAGAAGCCTCTAGCAGGTATTTTTTGCAACCTTTAAAGTTGGCTGCATGGGGGCCGCCACAGTGAAAACAGAATCTGGCCTCGTCCTGTTCCAGCTTGCACTCTGCAGTGGGGTGATTTTCTCCGCATTCTCTGCATATATAGTGCCGAGAACAATATGCCTTGGTATGACCATAGCCTTGGCACCTGTGGCATTGAATCGGTTCCGATTGCTTACGGGGTTTCTCCCAAGTTATCCTGTGCCTGCAGACAACCGGTATGCCCTTTACTTGGTTGTTGTTCTCAGCTTTTTTGAGGTCAATGAACCTCATATTAAGAGGAAGAGAGGTAGCCTTGTTGCGCGGAGTATAAATCCGTACAACGTTATGTCCTTCGTTCTGGAGGGCTGCGATGATATCCTCCGATGGGACTCCGTGGTGAATATTGCGCATGACGATCTTGTAGGGTCGGTCCTCCGGTAGCTGATGGTGATGGAAAAGGGATCCTTTGTCGAGAAAGTGCCGGGCCACCAGCCTGTAGCTTTCTGGGGAGTTGCACTGAACAGCACAATCTCCCGAATTCAGGGCCTTGATTGTATAGGAGTCTCCCACAAGAGCGTCCAGCTCGCCGCGAAATGATGTGAAGTTCACCACATTGGGAAACATCATTCTAGGTACCTTAGAGTGACGGCTTGATTTCGGGGCTGGTATAGTTTGGTGAGCACCTTTCAGCTGTTGTTTTTGTACTGCTTTCCTAGCGGCACAGTTGAGGGCGGTATTCGAGGAGCATGGCTTGTCGTTGTCACTCGAAGATACCTCGCCCAGGGCCATATCTTCCTCGTCGCTTAAGGCTTGGAAGCGATTGGCAGAGATTTTTGCCGGCTTATCAGATGCCATCTTTTTAACCATTTTAGGGGAGAGGACCGCGCCTGCTCTCTTTATAATTCCTCTATTCCTAGATTTAAAGGATACATCCTGAAAGCCGGTGGCAGATTGTGGCTTCGCAATTGAGCTCACAGATGCACTGTTGTGAGTTGTACTGGCAGCAGTAGAGCATACGTTGCCGCTCAAGGAGGAGGTGAAGATGTACGCAGACGAGATAGTCGAGCTGGTGGAGGTCAGTGTGAAGGTCGAGCTGCAGTCGGTGTTAGAAATACTGGTAGTAGCGAAGGCTGGATCTTCACTTAGCCAGCTCTTTGTCAATTGCTCCCGTATCTCTTTAGGGCCAGCGCCAGCAATTAGCTTCATCGACTCATAATCGATAGATTTTTGCTGTGGATGGTTATCCATATTCAAAAAGTGCTTAGTGACGACTCTAACCAGCTAAAAGCTTAAAGTTCTAGCAGCAGAGTGTCTAAGACACAAGCGACCGCGTGGCCGCTGGGCAGCGGAGCCCCACTTCGTGCAAACAAATTCACAGTTTTTATTATAAGTTAAAGTCGTTAAGTTCCACTACAATATCACTGATAGCGACTTAAGGGTCACTATTAACAATTTGTGCCACTATCTTGGATTTGATTTTAGTTTATAAATTCACGAACAAAAACTATAAACAACCGCTCAGTGTGACCAGATCCGACTTACTGTGCAAAATACCACTCCGTAGGGTTTGTTATAGAATTTATACTTTAGGTATGCAATGAAAAACAA
This sequence comes from Drosophila mauritiana, assembly GCF_004382145.1. NCBI lineage: Eukaryota > Metazoa > Arthropoda > Insecta > Diptera > Drosophilidae > Drosophila > Drosophila mauritiana. The sequence goes on from NW_022881547.1 coordinate 22,408, forward strand.
CAAGATAATTTGGGGTTCCCCCCGGCTCAGCTGCTCCTGGCCACTTACGCCGATGTATTAAGCCAATAAGGATAGAAGAAATCCTTGAAATAATTAAATTAGTGCCGAAACATAAAGCTCCAGGAATTGACAGGATTTGTCATGCCACACTAAAGTTTTTACCTATAAAAGCGATAATATATATAGCACTAATCTTTAATGCTATTTTAATGATCCAATTGTTCCCAAGACAGTGGAAAATGGCTGCTATTTTGATGATCCACGAGCCTGGAAAGCCTGAAGATGATCCTGAGTCGTATCGGCCTATAAGCCTCTTACCCTCCCTTTCTAAATTATGGGAGAGACTTATTGCCAATCGGATAAACGACATTATAAGACAAGGCAATATCTTGCCGGATCATCAATTTGGATTTCGAAAGGGACACGGAACTATTGAACAGGTCCACAGACTGGTTAAACACATATTACAGGCTTTTGACGACTGCGAGTACTCCAACGCTGTCTTTATAGATATGCAACAAGCCTTCGACAAAGTATGGCATGTTGGATTATTATGCAAGATAAAGACCCTTCTACCTGCGCCCTACTTCTGTATTTTAAAGTCATATCTGGAAAAACGACAATTTAAAATCACGGTGAGAAATAGCTACTCCTCTATATACCCAATGAGAGCTGGAGTCCCACAAGGCAGAGTTCTCGGACCGCTACTATATTCCTTGTACACTGCTGATATCCCTTGCCCGAGTTCCGAACACATGGCAGCACCGAACAGGACTCTTATTGCAACGTATCCAGATGACATCGCAGTTGTATATAACTGTAGGGACAGCAGAGAGGCAGCTAACGGACTACAAGAATATATTAATACTCTGGCAGCCTGGTGTAAACGGTGGAACCTAAAAATAAACCCACTGAAAACAACAAATCCATGCTTCACATTAAAAACGCTTATCCCGAACACCCCTCCAATTCGGCTAGAAGGAGTTACCCTGAATCAGCCCCTGCAAGCAACATATCTAGGTATCACCCTGGATAAACGGCTCACCTTTGGGCCGCATCTCAAAAAGACAGTAAAGAAATGTGGTCACAGATCACAACAGCTGAGATGGCTCATGAATAGAAGGAGCAAAAGAGCTGTGTATGCGCACTGCATCGTACCGATATGGTTATACGGGATCCAGATTTGGGGAATTGCAGCCAAATCGAATTATAATCGTATCCAGGTGATGCAAAATCGCGATTATTTATACGGTTACGACAAATAACCAACTGTCCTTGGTATGTACGTAACTCTACACTCCATAAAGACCTCAATATTCACACAGTTGAGACACAAATTGGGAGACAAACAAGTCGATATAGTGACAGATTACTGAGCCATAGCAGTCTTCTTGCAAGACGTCTCATCCCCGCTCGACCTCTGAGACGACTCAAACGGCAAGGCTTCGCCAAGACAATTGGGCAACAGTATAAACTCTTCATTTATGTTCCTACTTCACTTATTTTATTTTTATAGTGTTTGGTAATTCATAAAAATATTTCTCCACACTGTGATGTTAAGATACAAAAGTATGATGTACGGATTCATCACATAATAAATATTAATAAAAAAAAAAAAAAAAAATTACGCCGAAGACACTGCCATGCTGGCGTCTCATCCTTCACTGCAAACTGCCTCCAACGCAGTCCAGGAATGGGTGCATGCAATCGAAAAATGGACTGCCAAATGGAATGTGGCCATTAACTCCTCAAAGTCAGCCTGTGTAACTTTTTCCCTGCAGCCCGGAACCTGCACAGATCTGACCTTCGATGGAAGCCCTATCACCAATGTTAGATCGCACTGCTACCTAGGAGTTCATCTAGATCGGAGACTGACCTGGAGGGCCCACATCACGTCGGTCAAATTTAAGTCACTCCAGCAAACTTCAAATGAGCTCTAAGGCTCTTTTAATCAAAGCCATTCTCGCTCCAACGTGGAGTTGTGCCATCCAGGTGTGGGGAACTGCCGCCAAATCCCAGCTTAATAGGCTCCGTGTGGTCCAGTCGAGAGCTGCACGTCACGCATCTGGGCTCCCCTGGTAAGTGACGAACATGGTCATCGAAAGAGATCTGAAAGTTACCCTTCTTGGGGATCAGATCAATTTCCATAGCAGCCGTTATGCCGACAGGCTTATGGTCCACCCGAACCGACTAGCAAAAATCCTAGCTGATCTTATCTCCCTCCGAAGACTGAAGAGGGTACACCCCAGCGATCTCCATACCCGGAGGATTATATAACATATTACATATTAAGTAATTAATAACTAGACTACATTTTTTCTTCCTTTTGTACTTTATAATTAAGATACCACTTGGTCTAATTTATTTTTATCACACGTTAGGTTAAGTTCAGAGGAATTACTGAACGATTCCCTTTGAAACCTTAATAAATAGAATTAGTTATTAAAAAAAACAATTTAATACACAACTCTACATTGATTTCACTAATCAAACTTACATGATTTATTTTTTTTTTTTTTTCGCACGGGTCCCACGGCCACACCTCCCGCCCAACCGACCGAGGGGTGCTACCGTGTATCGTACGGCTCGATTCGCGAGAAGATATAGACGCGATATAAAAAATAGAATAGGCACGAGGAAATGAATATAATGTGGAATAACTATGTTAAATATTAGTGTTAGTAGGATCTAATTATGTAATAGAAAAGATAAAATCGATTGCTTTAATAGCGGCAGAGAGTCAAGATTACAGATAATAGGATAAAGTCTATTATAGTCAGAACATAAAACTCTGTAAGGGTCATGCAACTCATAATTAGATCTACAATGATTTAAGATAAGGGGTATATAGTTTCTAGTGAATCTACTTGGAACCGAGAAGTTAGGCCGACTAATCAAGTCGGGACTCTCAACATCCCCACGAATAAGCTTACAAAGAAAAACTGTTCCAAGCATAGTTCTACGGTTAGCTAGGGATGGTAAATTAATTAAAAGTAGTCTACTGGAATAAGGAGGTAATATATGGTTTGCATCCCAATTTAGGCGCCGCAAGGCAAAAAGTAAGAAGTTTTTTTGGACCGATTCAATGCGGTCCGAGTGGACTGCGTATTGTGGACTCCAAACAGGTGATCCGTACTCGAGAATCGGACGGACTAACGAAATAAATAAGGTTTTAGTCAAGTAAGGGTCATCAAATTCCTTAGACCACCTTTTTATAAAACCAAGCACACCCCTGGCCTTATTGACAATAGACGAAATATGGTCAGAAAATTTTAGTTTTGGGTCCAGAAGAACACCAAGATCATCAACTCGTGTTATTCTGTCCAGAGAGCACCCACTTAGAGTGTAAGTCGTGCGTATTGGGTTGGCACGACAAAAGGTCATAACTTTACACTTGGAGCCATTTAAGTCTAATATGTTATCACGGCACCATATTTGAAATCGGTCTAGATCGGGTTGTAAGTCCAAATGGCAAGAAGTGTCCTTGTACTGGAGGCATAATTTAACATCGTCTGCGTACATAAGTACACGCGAATGTTTTATTATTAAGGGTCGTTAATAAATAAGGTAAAAATAAGCGGACCAAGATGGCTCCCTTGTGGGACACCGGATGTGACTCGGAGAATAGAAGATAACGAATTTTTAAAGAGGACTTGTTGTGTCCTGCCATTCAGATAGCTTGAAATCCAATTTAGAAGATCAACAGGGAAACCTATAAGATCAAGTTTTTTTATTAGAAGGTAATGATTAACAGAGTCAAATGCTTTACTAGATCAGTGTAGATGACATCTGTTTGAAGATTATTTTTGAAACCCTGTATTACGAAAGAAGTTAGCTCCAAGAGGTTAGTGGTTGTAGATCTGCGTTTCATAAAACCGTGTTGACACGGTGATATGATTGATCTACAAAGGTGCTGCAAATGAGGAGTGATAACATTTTCGAAAAGTTTTGGATAGCCGACAATTTAGAGATTCCTCTGTAATTGCTTGCATCCAGTTTGCTACCTTTTTTATGAAGTGGAATCACAAAGGACTCCTTCAATATATGAGGGAATTGTGAAGATTCCAAAGATAAGGTAAACAGTTTCAGTAGAGGCTTGCACAAGGCTTCCGCACAGAATCTGAGCACACAGCCAGAGATTCCATCGGGACCTGGCGAATAGACCGGTTTAACACGATGAAGATCGTTAAGCAGTGAGCTTTCGTTTATAGTGGGGCAAAATATTAGATTCGACTTAGATACCGCATAAGAGTATGGCTGTTCGGAATGAGGTAAAGTTGAAAATGTTGTTTGAAAAAACTTGGCGAATAGATCGGCTATTGCCTGATCCGATGTAACCGTAGTGTTTTCAAAAAATAGCGAGGAAGGGTAAGAACTTGTTTTTCGCTTAGTGCTAACGAATAATTTTTGTAGCACTGAGCATTAAGCACGGTAAAGTTTAACCGAGCGCTTAAATATTTACAAAGGATGGACTGAGAACCGGTATTTTTAAATTTCATATAGAGTCTGGACTTTACATTTCTTAGGTGTGTCAACTCTTTATTAAACCAAGGAGGTTTAGAGATTGACGGATAGTACATCGGAACACAAGAGTCAAAAAATGATTTAATTGCGGTATAAAACATATTAATCGCATCCGCCATTATGTTGCAGGAGTAAAGATCGGACCAATTAAAGCCAGCTATAAAATTGTTTAGCCTCCGAAAATTTGCCTTGCGAAAAAAGGGAATTCGCTTTGTTGACTTCTCTGAATTTACTTTTAATACCGTACCTAAGTCGATTTCCACCTCGAAAGTAGGATGATATTGATCTTCAGGTTGAGTAAGAGGTACTACCCTGGACAGAAACACACTTTCAGGACTTGTTACAAAACATAGATCCAAAAGTCGACCAAGAAAATTTGGAATATAATTAACTTGCGACAGCGATAAGTCGAGCAAGCCGTCAATAAAGTCATGTTGTGCTAAAGGGAGAAGGATATTCGATTGTTTTTCTGGGGACCACATTGTGCCAGGTATATTAAAATCACCTAGAACTACTAATTGGTCCCTGTCAGAAAGTTTATTCAAGATGGACTGGATAGCGGACAGATGATTCTGATATTCCGGGAATTCAGAAGATCGCGGAATATAGGAGCACGTAATATAAACTGATCTGTCGGAAAAAGACAGCTTTACACATACGAATTCCGAGTTACGGGAATCGTCCAAAAGTAACTCCTCCGACGCGAGGGTAGATCTAACCGCAATTAAGACTCTACCTCCCCGTCTGGAGGGACTGTCAAACCTATATATAGTATACATACCTGGGAAGACTTCGGAGTTGAGTATCTCCGGCTTTAACAAAGTCTCTGTGAGCACTATAATATGGGATGCAAATGAAAGACTATCACAATACAATTTGATTAATTTGCTACGCAAACCTCTAACATTTTGATAGGAGATAGTAAGTTTTGTAGTTAGTTTTTTGAAGAGGAAGAAGATGAAGAGGCGGATGGTGCAGTGTTCTGGCCACGTGAGGGAAGTTTAATTCCCACGGGCACCTTTTTCTTATTTTTGATCTTAGCTTCAAACTCTTTTACCACCATACTATCCGGCCAAAAATCACCCGAACATATGGTCGAAAAGAGCTCGTTTGGGACAGTTATCTTGAAAGATGATATGTCCCTAGCGTAAGAGAAATTAAATTTTTCCACTTTTATATTATCGGCTTTTGTTTTGTCTTGTATATAAGACAATACATCCGACGATGTTTGATCAGGGGAAAGCCGAGAAACAAAAATTTGTTTCTTTAGTGGAACCACCGCGAGGGGTTTTGGCGCTGCAGATCGTATTTCTGAAGCGCCAACTTGTGCCGGTAGTCCGGACTCTATGTTCCCTTGTGGTGGTAAACTAATCGAGACAGGTGGAATCACTGGTTGAGAAACCAGTGCAGACAATTCGGAATTTTTAGCAATCACAGGGTGGGGTCCATCCACAGCTGATTGATCGGATTGCTCCGAATATTTTTTAGCTGCCGATCTTAGCAGCATATGTGGATTTGCTGAGATAGACAGCTGATCAGTTGTGGAGTCCTGTTGATAATTTGCCCGTGGTTGCGGGGCCTTAGGCAGTCTACCACCAGCGGCTTTTTTGCGCTTTGGAGATTCATCTAATAGCTTAAGGCCATTAAACTGTGAATTTAGCGCGGAAAGAAGATCATCGGCTCGACGAAAACTATCTCTAGCTACGCCAAAACTGTTGATCAGTTCTTTCAAGCCACCTTTAGTTTGGCGCATAAACGATTTCATCTCGTTCGCAACCACAAGGCAAGCATCACAACAGTAATTTAGATTTTTACCCTTTGCTAGGTCATCACTTGTACAGCCATTAAAACCAGCGCACTTAGTATGCACCATTCTATCACATAGCCAACAAGTCATTTTTGGCTGCTCAGGTTTTATAACCTGGCAACAATTTTTATAAAAGCAGACAACATTTACGGTTTCCATGTTTAACTGAAATCAGACCACTGTGCGTGCACGAAAACACAAGACCAAAACTTTCAAGCGAGCTGTTAAAAGAACCGCACGAGAGCAGTCTGCACGCTGAGAAACTTAGATTTTGTGTGGGAGGGCGAAGGAGAGAGAGAGAGAGTGAGAGCGAAAAGTGCAGTTTATGTGCATGCAAAAAAACAACACCAAACACCACTGCGAACAACGCACAAAAAGGGAGAGTAAACAAAACAAAGAGACGAAAAATGCAAACTATTTTGTATATTTGTTTAAACTACTGCACAAATCACAAAAGAATCACTCGCGAAGCGAACGGATCTTTAATAATTATGTTTAAATATATGATAATTAAAGAAAATTATTTAAAAACCACGGCTGGTTTAACAAACACAAAATAAAAAACCGGGGATCAAAAAAAACACGACCGTTCGCTTTGAAAGCTAAGAGACGATTTATATTATCTTATATTATATTATATTATATTATATTATATTATATTATATTATATTATATTATATTATATTATATTATATTATATTATATTATATTATATTATATTATATTATATTATATTATATTATATTATATTATATTATATTATATTATATTATATTATATTATATTATATTATATTATATTATATTATATTATATTATATTATATTATATTATATTATATTATATTATATTATATTATATTATATTATATTATATTATATTATATTATATTATATTGTATTATATTATATTATATTATAATATATTGTATTGTATTGTATTGTATTGTATTGTATTGTATTGTATTGTATTGTATTGTATTGTAATGTATTGTATTGTATTGTAGTGTGTTGTATTGTATTGTATTGTATTGTATTGTATTGTATTGTATTGTATTATATTATATTATATTATATTATATTATATTATATTATATTATATTATATTATATTATATTATATTATATTATATTATATTATATTATATTATATTATATTATATTATATTATATTATATTATATTATATTATATTATATTATATTATATTATATTATATTATATTATATTATTATATTATATTATATTATATTATATTATATTATATTATAATATATTATATTATATTAAGCTGGTCCCATTTGCCGACGGACTTGAAGCGTTGAATACAACGCGAAGCTTTGTAGTGGTGCTTTCGGGCTTAATTACCGCGTGATGAGGAAGATGATACGACGGAGAATTGTGAGTCGGCGGAACTTCTTTCATATGACCCAGATCCAGGTACTCCTGGATCACGCTGTCATGTTGCTCTTTTAAGGGAAAGTCTCTTTTTAAACGATTTTCGTTTCTAAGAAACTGAGCTAACGCAATGGACCTTGAATATCCTAAATCGGATCCGGTATTCTCGGGGTCCCGGAACGGTAGCGTCACCACGTACCTCCCGCTTGCGTCTTTTGTTGTTGTTTGGAGGAAGTTCCTTTCACAATAGGAGTCCGACTCTTTTACCATCTTTACTGGTAGATCCTTCACCTCCCAGAACTTGCTGAGAAGCGTGTCGAGCGAATCAGGGTGAAGGTCGTGAAGGATGCGACCCGTTTCGGCTTACCCTTGGAAATCGGCCCCGTTAGCACCCACCCGAAAATAGTTTCTTGGCCCAGGAGCGAGCCGCAAATATTTTGTCGGGTGCCATCCATCATTATGGATGGTAGAATGTCAGCCCCGATCAGTACATCAATTTGAGAGCTCTCAAAAAAGGTAGGATCTGCCCAGCGGAGTGCGGGAAGGTCCTTCAAAGAATTCCGAGGGATCGGATAGGAGGGCAGTTTGCCTGAGAGCTCCGGAAGGACGTACGCTTCAGTGTCTAACTGTAGACCTGGCTTAGTAGGAGAGCGAATCCGGAAGTTACACAGCTTCGAGGATCCTCGGATCCCGAGCACGGGCTCGGTAGTTCGTCCCCAAATGGCACACGTCAATCATCGCTGTGCTCAGTAGGACGGCTGAAGTGCCGGACGCGAAAAAAGTTTGCACCGCTGAGGTGCTTGCCGACGCATTTCTGCTAGAGGGTCTCGGAGGTTGCTGTGTAGGGGGCGAGGTTAAGGAACTCGCATTTTCGGAATTTGGGGGGCTGCGATGCAGCAGCGTATGGTGCCTGCCCTTACATGTAAAGCAGCTGTGTGTGCTTGTGCAGTCACGTAGCTGGTGACCTCTGGCAAAACAATTTAGACATAGCTGCTTCTTTTTTATATAGCCCGAGCGCGAGTCAACAGACATTTGAAGAAAACGCGGGCACAATCTTACCGGATGGTTCTCCTTATAACATAAGTCACACCCTTTCTGTTTGGTGCTGACCTTTGTCTCGAAGGATTGAAGCCTTTTTGGAACTGCCTGAGTGGGTTTCATATCTTCGATGGCTTCCAATGTCCGATACCTTTACCTCAGGAAGGCATTCATTTCTTCCCAAGCTGGGATCTCGGATTTGGCAGTTAGCGACTATTCCCATAAGGACAGGGTCTGCTTGGGCAGTTTGCTCGCGCAAAGGAAAACCAAGAGACAATCCCAGTTTTCTGTGGATACCTGGGAATGCGCTAGTGCTGTTAAGCACCCCTGAATCGTGGATTGTAGCTCTTTTAGAGCATGACCAGACTCTTGCGAAATTGAACTCAAGTTAAAAAGGAGCTTGAGCTGGCTGTTGACTAAAAGACGCCGAAGCAAAACCATCATTCGGGAGAGGAGATTTCGCCACGATGACTTTTGCTTCGCCACTTGTTTTCGTAAGGAGATGGAATAGCTTCTCGACCGGAGTCAGCCTGGGGTTGTTTACGAAAATTGCCGTGAATAGGTCCCGGAAAGTGGGCCATCGGAGGTAGTCGCCATCGAAGACTTCCGTGTCGCATGGAGGTAAGCGGCAGCCGGACGATATTAGCGGCTGAGAGGGTGCTTGCGCGACTTGAGGCGTTGCTCTGTCGATTGTTTCGCCAATTTGTGCTGCACAGGACTCGTATACTGAGTAGCAGTAGTCATATTTGGCCGGAGAATAGGCACTGTGTCGAGGTATCCTTCTTGGGCCATTAGGTCAGAGCATGTTTCGTACTCTCTTTCCACTTTGTCCCATAAGGCTCGCACCTGTTGCAGACGGACTTGTAACGTGTGTAGGGACGGAGAGGCTTGATCAGGAGTGTTGATCTTCGCTTCGAAAAGGCTTACGCGATCGCTGACGGCGATGAATTTATGCAACGCTGCGTTTGCGGGCGTTGGCTGCTCAGAGGATGCCATTTTCTTTGTGGTAGAGCGTGTGACGCGGAGGAAATCAGTCCCGACAGCGGAGGGACTCTCGGATTTTCTCGATAGAGAAGACTCACTAGACGCTCGCGTCACTGGTCGGGAAATGACCAACCTAGGAGTTGTCTTCGAACTGGTCGATGGCAAAACCATTGCTTTCGGAGTGGGAGTCGCGGTTTTGACCCTGGGACTAACGGACTTGGGTGCTGGCTTACCGCGAGTGGATAGCGGAGATTGCGGGTTGAACTTTTGTTCTTTTCCAGGTGCGGGTGTCTTTTTCTTGTCTCCCTCTAGGGGCATGCTCAGCTATGCCCTAGGAGAAGGAAGTCAAGAAGGCCTGCACGCCGCAAAAAATGTGGAATTGAAAAAGAACCAGACACAGAGGGTACCCAAATTGGGATCTGGAAATTGGAGCACGAAAGAAAAAAAAAAATCCCAATTTTTGTGAAATAAGGCCCCAATAGATCTTCAATCAACTGGAAAAAAGCTTAAATGAAGCACAATATAGCTAAAATTCAGTGTGAAAAAATAGCTAGGAGGATTCACAAAAAAAAAAAAAAACAACAGCTAGAGTGAAGTCCACAAGAAGATATAGCTATATTGGAGTCTATAAAAAAAATAGATCAAATTTATAAAAAAAACTATGAATTGCAATTTCTGGAAAAATAGCTAAAAAATAGCTACCAGGTGGAGTCTGGATAATAGCCAAGGATTTATAAAAAACCGCTACCGACTGGAAATCCCGAAAAAAAATAGCTAATATATAGAAAATAGCTATAAACTTGAATTTATAAAAAAATAGCTACCGGATTTAGGAGCACAACGAAAAAAATCGCGACAATTTTATTATTTTAATTTAGGAACCAGAAATAGGAGCCAGAAATAGCTTGTAAAAAATTATTATTTGGCTTAAATAATTATTAAATAATCGGGTCAATTTTTTTCTCTTAAATTTTGTCGTCGGACTTATTTATTTTATTTTATGTTTCGATTCTAGGGTATTCTCTCGTCGCTATGCGCCGGTTTTTTGTCAGGGCAATAAAGAACAAAGAGGAGACGAAAGAACTTGCACTTGGCAAGCCTAAGTCGCGACTGTGTGTATGTATATATGTATTATTTGGAGTTTAATAGGGGACTTGCAATATGTATTTATGTATGGAGAAACATATCTATGTAATGTAATCTCGGAAGAAAAAAGTCAGGTTTTATTTTATTCTTTATGTCGAGATTTGTGTTTTATTTTGAGCCAAGAGATAAAATTTGTTCTCAGTTCGGGTTCTATATTATTTATTATTTTTGGTAATATATTTTATTTGTGTATTAAATTGGTTAAATCTACGGAGTGATTCTTATATATGTATGTAGATGTGAATTTTATTGGAATATATGTATGTCAATGGATATTGAATTTGTGGTTTGTATATTTTATTGAGGCAAAAAACATCAGTTTAGCAGCGGACGATAATAGTGAATTTTGGACAGTGTTTAAAAAAAAAAACAAAATATATATATATATACGTATATGCGCTTGGATACCAGCGGATCACCGTGAGACGAATTAGGGGGCCGGTATTGGCAAAGTGCTTGTTTATGCACTTAAAAAAAAAAGAAGTAATCACGGTGGCTGGGCGCATGTACTTATATATTTTCACTTTTCACTTGATACGGATGGACGGAAAGAATGAACGCCGTTGGAAAAACGAAAATGGCGACCACGGACGGAATAGGATTTAAAGCCGTACTTATCTTGATTTTTCCGCAAGGAGCGCTGGCAGGATCAGGAAGAATCCGGCTCGAAGGACCATGAAATGAAGTGGGCGGAAATGCTTGTTGTTGCGGCTGCTGCGGCTGATTCCTCCAGAAATTAAACGCCCGGGATCGACTTCAAATTTTGCACTTTATTCTCGCACTTGTAAATAGACTCATTTAAAACTAAAATTGGAAATACCGCGGGACCGCGGAGTGGTGAATACCTTGCGGGAAGGGAGGAGAGCGAGAGGAGAGAAGGAGAGCGCGAGCAGCGGTGCTTGCGAGCCGTGGAGGAGCTTTGAGTACAAGCATTGGCCGCTTACACTGCCGCTCAACTGTTTGCGCCCTTCTGGCGTGAACATTCTCCCCCCCTTACGTAGGCAAGGGTATCCCTGGCCGGCGAGACAGCAGGATCGGCTTCATTCCGTGCCACCCATCCTCAATTCTTAGGAACCCCGGTTGGATCAAATTGTCATATACATCTGATCCCAACACGAGGGAGATGGAGGCCGGCCGGTGGAAGCGCTCGTCCCCGAGACGAACACCGTCAAACTTGGCCCTGGCGGCGTCGCTCAGATGGATGGGTGTCCGGATCCTTAGGCTGGGTTCGATCTTCAGGACGACGTTGAGTCGGAAGGTGCTTGTTCGGGACCGGAGTGTCACCGAGCAGACCTCGTCGCCTCCCAGCCGGGTGATGGGCAGCCGGAACGCAGCCGCCAACGACCGGTCGATGCTGCTCACCGGCATGCATGGGTCGATCATGGCCCCGGTCTTGAAGGTCTTCGAGCCCGTGTCCAGCACGACGATGGCTGTAGGCAGCATGGGGACAGCCTTCTGCTGCCCCGTTGCCACCGCCGGAGACGCGACGGAGACCTTCGGACGCGGGCGATTGTTGGCGACTGGGGCTGGTGGCGGAGTGCAGGAAATCCGGACCGGACGAGGTGCAGCGGGACGGAGCTCTCTGCGCGTCGGAGCTGGTAGCGCTGCCGGGGTCGGAGCGGGGAGGACCTCGTGCATGTGGAGTAGAGTGTGGTGGTCTCCTCCACACTTCTTGCATCCCTCTTGGCTGCGGCAGTCTCCTCCTGAGTGCTGATGGGCGAGGCAGTTCGAGCAGTACTTATTAATAAGTACTGCCCGAAGGCGCTATTCAGCGCTCAGTTTGTGGAACCTCTTGCACTTCCGAAGAGGATGGATTCCAGAGCAGACTCGGCAGCGGTAGGATTTAATCCCTCGAGTACGTCTGCTCCAAGCCATTATTGGACGAAGTGAGTAAGTCTGCCAATAAAAGAAATGAAAAAGCTTAGTATGAGCCGACTACTATTTGGTCCCCGGAATGGGGGAAATGCCCTAATCCCTAGGAACGGAGGACTCTTTGTCCTCCATCGGTAGCAGAATAACTTTGTGGACAGGGCGTTTTATGGTGCCGCGAGACGTACGGATCTCAACGACTCGAATGCGGTCGTCGGCTCCTGGAAAGACAGAAACGATTCTGCCGAGCCGCCATTCGTTCGGTGGTAGATTGTCCTCCTTGACAACTACCATATCGTCGGCTTGGAGGTTCCTGGTCGGAAATTGCCATTTGTTTCGTTTATGGAGTTCTTTAAGATACTCCTCTTTCCACCGTGCACTAAACTGCTGATTTTGTGCCTTGAGGTGTTGCCATCGATTTATTATCGACTTGGCTTCGCCCTTTCGGGCGACTTCGGGAACCCCGGGTTCCGCCGTGGAAAGCAACGTCCCTCCAATAAGGAAATGGCCTGGTGTGAGGGCCAGCAAATCTGAGGGATCTTCGGACATAGGGGAGAGGGGTCTAGAGTTGAGGCAAGCCTCAATCTTAGCGAAAAGCGTCGCCAGCTCTCAAATGTATATTTGCGGACTGACGTCGATTTAAGGAACATGGTTTTGAAGCTTTTCACCCCTGCTTCCCACAAACCCCACATATGTGGACCTCCTGGTGGGATGAACCGCCATACGAGTCCCGGATGGCTATATGCATCAGTCACGGACTCTTTGATAGCTTGGAGAAAGTCCCTGGAAATCAAAGTTGCCGCCCCCACAAAGGTCTTACCATTATCCAAATGGACCCGCTGAGGACAACCGCGCCTCGCTACGAAACGAGCAAAGGCCGCTAGAAATTTCTCGGTTGTTAGATCGGAAGTGGGTTCCAAATGGATAGCCTTCGTGGAAAAGCACACAAACACACAAACATATCCCTTCGTTATGAGACACGCTCTCCCTGTATAATTTTTTATTTCGAAAGGGCCGGCATAGTCAATACCCGTGTAGGTGAACGCCCTCGAGAAGGAGACTCTATTTGTCGGGAAATTGCCCATCAGCTGTGTTTAGAGTCTCTTCTTGTAAATCGTGCAAATCTTACACGGATTGACCACAGCCTTCACCAGATTCTTGATTTTAGGAATCCAATACTTCGATCGGATCAGGCGTACGATCAATTGACTACCGCCATGAAGAGTAATCTGGTGAGTAAATTGGACGATGAGGCGCGACAATCTACAATCATAGGGGAGAATAATCGGATGACGTTCATCATATTGCAGGGTTTTGGAGGCAGTGAGGCAGAGCGTGCGGCCGACCTTAAAAGGCCGTGTTGGTCAATGAACGGGAACAAATTCACCAAAGGACTTGACACTGGAAGAGGCCTTTTCTCGGTCAGATGCTGAAGCTCTTGGCAATATGCTCTGCGCTGCGCAATGGAGGTCAGAGTTCGTTCTGCCTCTCGGATCTCTTCACTTGTAGGGCGTGAATTGGGCAAGAACGAACCTTTGCGGCAGCGTTTAAGGAAGCGTTGAACATAGACCAGAACTCGCAGGGCCTTGTCCAATTTGGAGAAACGTTCGAGAAATTCGATGGACGGGGCCTTGACAAAATGCACTTTGACCGCGCGCTGCTCTAGCTCTGTCACTGGAAGAGTGTCGCTTTGTGCTGGCCATAGCTCTCGTGGCCCTTGCAGCCACTCTGGTCCGTGCCACCAGAGATGGTTTCCTGCCAATTCATGTAGGGATACGCCATGACTGGCTAGATCGGCGGAGTTTTGTTCTGAGCGAACGTGTGCCCAACAGTCGACTGGCGTCGCCTGCGTGATCTTGGCAACTCTGTTGGCCACAAATGTGGTCCAGTTGTACGCAGGCTTTCGTAGACAGGCTAAGACGATTGTGGAATCTGTCCAGCAGCGGATATCTGAACAGGCGGAGGGCATGTGCGGAAGGAATGCTGTCACCATTTCGGTTAACAGCACGGCACCACAGAGCTCTAGCCGAGGAAGGGAGACGGTTTTTACCGGGGCCACTCGTGTTTTGGCTGTAAGCAGGCGAGTCAGGATCTTTTGCCCCATCTCGACGCGGATGTATATAGCCGCTCCATAGGCTCTCTGAGCCGCGTCACAGAAACCGTGGTGCTCTATGATTACCTCAGGCTGGTACCAGATCCATTTCGGAACGCGGATCTGGTTGAGGTCGGAATACTCGTCTAAAAACGATTGCCACCGCCGACTCATTTCAGTGGGAAGCTAAGTTTTGAACCAAATCTCCTGCATGAACATTTTTTTGTGGAATCTGTCCAGCAGCGGATATCTGAACTGGCGGAGGGCATGTGCGGAAGGATTGCTGTCACCATTTCGGTTAACAGCACGGTACCACAGAGCTCTAGCCGAGGAAGGGAGACGGTTTTTACCGGGGCCACTCGTGTTTTGGCTGTAAGCAGGCGAGTCAGGATCTTTTGCCCCATCTCGACGCGGATGTATATAGCCGCTCCATAGGCTCTCTGAGCCGCGTCACAGAAACCGTGGTGCTCTATGATTACCTCAGGCTGGTACCAGATCCATCTCGGAACGCGGATCTGGTTGAGGTCGGAATACTCGTCTAAAAACGATTGCCACCGCCGACTCATTTCAGTGGGAAGCTAAGTTTTGAACCAAATCTCCTGCATGAACATTTTTGAACGGATTATGAACGGCGCGAGCCACCCGGCAGGATCGAACAACCTAGCGATTTGGGACAAAACTTCTCCCTTTGTATAGGAGGGTTCCACAACTATGTCGGGGGGAACGAAATAGAATTCGTCGGACTTTGCCCTCCACCGAATACCGAGCGTCTTGGCCGTGCTTTCGGCATCGATGTCGAGGAACTCGCTATGAAGGAGGTGTTCGGCCGGGACATCTTTAAGGACGCTTTTGTTGTTCGAGGTCCACTTTCTTAGCGGAAACCCGGAGGCACTTAGGGCAGCTTGCAACTCTCGAATTGAACTTTGGGCTTCGTTTTCGGAATTCGCCCCTGCCAGAACGTCGTCGACGTACATGTGCTGCTGGATGATGCGGCTGGCATTTGGAAATGGCACTTGGATATCCTCTGCCAGCTGTTGCAAGACTCGAATGGCGAGGAAGGGAGCGCAGTTGACCCCGAAGGTAACTGTTTTTAGTTCAAAGTCTCGGATATCTCCTTCCTTGTTTCGGAACAGAATTCTTTGAAACGGGGTATGTTTTGGATCGACCCAGATCTGACGATACATTTTCGTAATGTCTGCACTGAAGACGTATTGAAAATAACGCCATTTCAGGACCTGGATCGTTAGATCGGATTGTAGGACTGGACCAGCATGAAGGATATCATTTAAGCTGGTCCCATTTGCCGACGGACTTGAAGCGTTCAATACAACGCGAAGCTTTGTAGTGGTGCTTTCGGGCTTAACTACCGCGTGATGAGGAAGATGATACGAGGGAGAATTGTGAGTCGGCGGAACTTCTTTCATATGACACAGATCCAGGTACTCCTGGATCACGCTGTCATATTGCTCTTTTAAGGGAAAGTCTCTTTTTAAACGATTTTCGTTTCTAAGAAACTGAGCTAACGCAATGGACCTTGAATATCCTAAATCGGATCCGGTATTCTCGGGGTCCCGGAACGGGAGCGTCACCACGTACCTCCCGCTTGCGTCTTTTGTTGTTGTTTGGAGGAAGTTCCTTTCACAATAGGAGTCCGACTCTTTTACCATCTTTACTGGTAGATCCTCCACCTCCCAGAACTTGCTGAGAAGCGTGTCGAGCGAATCAGGGTCGCCTATTTGGTGCACCTGAGTCGTGAAGGATGCGACCCGTTTCGGCTTACCCTTGGAAATCGGCCCCGTTAGCACCCACCCGAAAATAGTTTCTTGGCCCAGGAGCGAACCGCAAATATTTTGTCGGGTGCCATCCATCATTATGGATGGTAGAATGTCAGCCCCGATCAGTACATCAATTTGAGAGCTCTCAAAAACGGTAGGATCTGCCCAGTGGAGTGCGGGCAGGTCCTTCAAAGAATTCCGAGGGATCGGATAGGAGGGCTGTTTGCCTGAGAGCTCCGGAAGGACGTACGCTTCAGTGTCTAACTGTAGACCTGGCTTAGTAGGAGAGCGAATCCCGAAGTGACACAGCTTCGAGGATTTCGCGGAGACCGAATGATTTAACCCGGAGACTTGGGTCTGGGTGTTGCGGAATGGCAACTTGATGAGGTTGAACAGGCGTTCTGAAATGAACGTCGCCTCGGATCCCGAGTCGATTAAGGCTCGGGCTCGGTAGTTCGTCCCCAAATGGCACACGTCAATCATCGCTGTGCTCAGTAGGACGGCTGAAGTGCCGGACGCGAAAAAAGTTTGCACCGCTGAGGTGCTTGCCGACGCATTTCTGCTAGAGGGTCTCGGAGGTTGCTGTGTAGGGGGCGAGGTTGAGGAACTCGCATTTTCGGAATTTGGGAGCTGCGATGCAGCAGCGTATGGTGCCTGCCCTTACATGTAAAGCAGCTGTGTGTGCTTGTGCAGTCACGTAGCTGGTGACCTCTGGCAAAACAATTCAGACATAGCTGCTTCTTTTTTATATAGCCGGAGCGCGAGTCAACAGACATTTGAAGAAAACGCGGGCACAATCTTACCGGATGGTTCTCCTTATAACATAAGTCACACCCTTTCTGTTTGGTGCTGACCTTTGTCTCGAAGGATTGAAGCCTTTTTGGAACTGCCTGAGTCGGTTTCATATCTTCGATGGCTTCCAATGTCCGATACCTTTCGCTCAGGAAGGCAATCATTTCTTCCCAAGCTGGGATCTCGGATTTGGCAGTTAGCGACTGTTCCCATAAGGACAGGGTCTGCTTGGGAGTTTGCTCGCGCAAAGGAAAACCAAGAGACAATCTCATTTTTCTGTGGATACCTGGGAATGCGCTAGTGCTGTTAAGCACCCCTGAATCGTGGATTGTAGCTCTTTTAGAGCATGACCAGACTCTTGCGAAATTGAACTCAAGTTAAAAAGGAGCTTGAGCTGGCTGTTGACTAAAAGTCGCTTGTTTTGGAACCGATCTCGCAGCGCCTCCCACGCCGAAGCAAAACCATCATTCGTGAGAGGAGATTTGCTTCGCCACTTGTTTTCGTAAGGAGATGGAATAGCTTCTCGACCGGAGTCAGCCTGAGGTTGTTTACGTAAATTGCCGTGAATAGGAGTTTTGTTCTGAGCGAACGTGTGCCCAACAGTCGACTGGCGTCGCCTGCGTGATCTTGGCAACTCTGTTGGCCACAAATGTGGTCCAGTTGTACGCAGGCTTTCGTAGCCAGGCTAAGACGATTGTGGAATCTGTCCAGCAGCGGATATCTGAACTGGCGGAGGGCATGTGCGGAAGGATTGCTGTCACCATTTCGGTTAACAGCACGGCACCACAGAGCTCTAGACGAGGAAGGGAGACGGTTTTTACCGGGGCCACTCGTGTTTTGGCTGTAAGCAGGCGAGTCAGGATCTTTTGCCCCATCTCGACGCGGATGTATATAGCCGCTCCATAGGCTCTCTGAGCCGCGTCACAGAAACCGTGGTGCTCTATGATTACCTCAGGCTGGTACCAGATCCATCTCGGAACGCGGATCTGGTTGAGGTCGGAATACTCGTCTAAAAACGATTGCCACCGCCGACTCATTTCAGTGGGAAGCTAAGTTTTGAACCAAATCTCCTGCATGAACATTTTTGAACGGATTATGAACGGCGCGAGCCACCCGGCAGGATCGAACAACCTAGCGATTTGGGACAAAACTTCTCGCTTTGTATAGGAGGGTTCCACAACTATGTCGGGGGGAACGAAATAGAATTCGTCGGACTTTGCCCTCCACCGAATACCGAGCGTCTTGGCCGTGCTTTCGGCATCGATGTCGAGGAACTCGCTATGAAGGAGGTGTTCGGCCGGGACATCTTTAAGGACGCTTTTGTTGTTCGAGGTCCACTTTCTTAGCGGAAACCCGGAGGCACTTAGGGCAGCTTGCAACTCTCGAATTGAACTTTGGGCTTCGTTTTCGGAATTCGCCCCTGCCAGAACGTCGTCGACGTACATGTGCTGCTGGATGATGCGGCTGGCATTTGGAAATGGCACTTGGATATCCTCTGCCAGCTGTTGCAAGACTCGAATGGCGAGGAAGGGAGCGCAGTTGACCCCGAAGGTAACTGTTTTTAGTTCAAAGTCTCGGATATCTCCTTCCTTGTTTCGGAACAGAATTCTTTGAATCGGAACAGAATTCTTTGTTTTGGATCGACCCAGATCTGACGATACATTTTCGTAATGTCTGCACTGAAGACGTATTGAAAATAACGCCATTTCAGGACCTGGATCGTTAGATCGGATTGTAGGACTGGACCAGCATGAAGGATATCATTTAAGCTGGTCCCATTTGCCGACGGACTTGAAGCGTTGAATACAACGCGAAGCTTTGTAGTGGTGCTTTCGGGCTTAACTACCGCGTGATGAGGAAGATGATACGAGGGAGAATTGTGAGTCGGCGGAACTTCTTTCATATGACCCAGATCCAGGTACTCCTGGATCACGCTGTCATATTGCTCTTTTAAGGGAAAGTCTCTTTTTAAACGATTTTCGTTTCTAAGAAACTGAGCTAACGCAATGGACCTTGAATATCCTAAATCGGATCCGGTATTCTCGGGGTCCCGGAACGGGAGCGTCACCACGTACCTCCCGCTTGCGTCTTTTGTTGTTGTTTGGAGGAAGTTCCTTTCACAATAGGAGTCCGACTCTTTTACCATCTTTACTGGTAGATCCTCCACCTCCCAGAACTTGCTGAGAAGCGTGTCGAGCGAATCAGGGTCGCCTATTTGGTGCACCTGAGTCGTGAAGGATGCGACCGGTTTCGGCTTACCCTTGGAAATCGGCCCCGTTAGCACCCACCCGAAAATAGTTTCTTGGCCCAGGAGCGAGCCGCAAATATTTTGTCGGGTGCCATCCATCATTATGGATGGTAGAATGTCAGGCCCGATCAGTACATCAATTTGAGAGCTCTCAAAAAAGGTAGGATCTGCCCAGTGGAGTGCGGGCAGGTCCTTCAAAGAATTCCGAGGGATCGGATAGGAGGGCTGTTTGCCTGAGAGCTCCGGAAGGACGTACGCTTCAGTGTCTAACTGTAGACCTGGCTTAGTAGGAGAGCGAATCCCGAAGTGACACAGCTTCGAGGATTTCGCGGAGACCGAATGATTTAACCCGGAGACTTGGGTCTGGGTGTTGCGGAATGGCAACTTGATGAGGTTGAACAGGCGTTCTGAAATGAACGTCGCCTCGGATCCCGAGTCGATTAAGGCTCGGGCTCGGTAGTTCGTCCCCAAATGGCACACGTCAATCATCGCTGTGCTCAGTAGGACGGCTGAAGTGCCGGACGCGAAAAAAGTTTGCACCGCTGAGGTGCTTGCCGACGCATTTCTGCTAGAGGGTCTCGGAGGTTGCTGTGTAGGGGGCGAGGTTGAGGAACTCGCATTTTCGGAATTTGGGAGCTGCGATGCAGCAGCGTATGGTGCCTGCCCTTACATGTAAAGCAGCTGTGTGTGCTTGTGCAGTCACGTAGCTGGTGACCTCTGGCAAAACAATTCAGACATAGCTGCTTCTTTTTTATATAGCCGGAGCGCGAGTCAACAGACATTTGAAGAAAACGCGGGCACAATCTTACCGGATGGTTCTCCTTATAACATAAGTCACACCCTTTCTGTTTGGTGCTGACCTTTGTCTCGAAGGATTGAAGCCTTTTTGGAACTGCCTGAGTCGGTTTCATATCTTCGATGGCTTCCAATGTCCGATACCTTTCGCTCAGGAAGGCAATCATTTCTTCCCAAGCTGGGATCTCGGATTTGGCAGTTAGCGACTGTTCCCATAAGGACAGGGTCTGCTTGGGAGTTTGCTCGCGCAAAGGAAAACCAAGAGACAATCTCATTTTTCTGTGGATACCTGGGAATGCGCTAGTGCTGTTAAGCACCCCTGAATCGTGGATTGTAGCTCTTTTAGAGCATGACCAGACTCTTGCGAAATTGAACTCAAGTTAAAAAGGAGCTTGAGCTGGCTGTTGACTAAAAGTCGCTTGTTTTGGAACCGATCTCGCAGCGCCTCCCACGCCGAAGCAAAACCATCATTCGTGAGAGGAGATTTCGCCACGATGGCTTTTGCTTCGCAACTTGTTTTCGTAAGGAGATGGAATAGCTTCTCGACCGGAGTCAGCCTGGGGTTGTTTACGTAAATTGCCGTGAATAGGTCCCGGAAAGTGGGCCATCGGATGTAGTCGCCATCGAAGACTTCCGTGTCGCATGGAGGTAAGCGGCAGCCGGACGATATTAGCGGCTGAGAGGGTGCTTTCGCGACTTGAGGCGTTACTCTGTCGATTGTTTCGCCAATTTGTGCTGCACAGGACTCGTATACTGAGTAGCAGTAGTCATATTTGGCCTGGAGAATAGGCACTGTGTCGAGGTATCCTTCTTGGGCCATTAGGTCAGAGCATGTTTCGTACTCTCTTTCCACTTTGTCCCATAAGGCTCGCACCTGTTGCAGACGGACTTGTAACGTGTGTAGGGACGGAGAGGCTTGATCAGGAGTGTTGATCTTCGCTTCGAAAAGGCTTACGCGATCGCTGACGGCGATGAATTTATGCAACGCTGCGTTTGCGGGCGTTGGCTGCTCAGAGGATGCCATTTTCTTTGTGGTAGAGCGTGTGACGCGGAGGAAATCAGTCCCGACAGCGGAGGGACTCTCGGATTTTCTCGATAGAGAAGACTCACTAGACGCTCGCGTCACTGGTCGGGAAATGACCAACCTAGGAGTTGTCTTCGAACTGGTCGATGGTAAAACCATTGCTTTCGGAGTGGGAGTCGCGGTTTTGACCCTGTGACTAACGGACTTGGGTGCTGGCTTACCGCGAGTGGATAGCGGAGATTGCGGGTTGAACTTTTGTTCTTTTCCAGGTGCGGGTGTCTTTTTCTTGTCTCCCTCTAGGGGCATGCTCAGCTATGCCCTAGGAGAAGGAAGTCAAGAAGGCCTGCATGCCGGAATTCGGGAGAAAGTTGCAATTGGGATCTGGAGATTGGAGCACGAAAGAAAAAAAAAAAATCCCAATTTTTGTGAAATAAGGCCCCAATAGATCTTCAATCAACTGGAAAAAAGCTTAAATGAAGCACAATATAGCTAAAATTCAGTGTGAAAAAATAGCTAGGAGGATTCACAAAAAAAAAAAACAACAGCTAGAGTGAAGTCCACAAGAAGATATAGCTATATTGGAGTCTATAAAAACAATAGATCAAATTTATAAAAAAACTATGAATTGCAATTTCTGGAAAAATAGCTAAAAAATAGCTACCAGGTGGAGTCTGGATAATAGCCAAGGATTTATAAAAAACCGCTACCGACTGGAAATCCCGAAAAAAAATAGCTAATATATAGAAAATAGCTATAAACTTGAATTTATAAAAAAATAGCTACCGGATTTAGGAGCACAACGAAAAAAATCGCGACAATTTTATTATTTTAATTTAGGAACCAGAAATAGGAGCCAGAAATAGCTTGTAAAAAATTATTATTTGGCTTAAATAATTATTAAATAATCGGGTCAATTTTTTTCTCTTAAATTTTGTCGTCGGACTTATTTATTTTATTTTATATTTCGATTCTAGGGTATTCTCTCGTCGCTATGCGCCGGTGTTTTGTCATGGCAATAAAGAACAAAGAGGAGACGAAAGAACTTGCACTTGGCAAGCCTATGTAAGTCGCGACTGTGTGTATGTATATATGTATTATTTGGAGTTTAATAGGGGACTTGCAATATGTATTTATGTATGGAGAAACATATCTATGTAATGTAATCTCGGAAGAAAAAAGTCAGGTTTTATTTTATTCTTTATGTCGAGATTTGTGTTTTATTTTGAGCCAAGAGATAAAATTTGTTCTCAGTTCGGGTTCGATATTATTTATTATTTTTGGTAAAATATTTTATTTGTGTATTAAATTGGTTAAATCTATGGAGTGAATCTTATATATGTATGTAGATGTGAATTTTATTGGAATATATGTATGTCAATGGATATTGAATTTGTGGTTTGTATACTTTATTGAGGCAAAAAACATTAGTTTAGCAGCGGACGATAATAGTGAATTTTGGACAGTGTTTAAAAAAAAAACAAAATGTATATATATATACGTATATGCGCTTGGATACCAGCGGATCACCGTGAGACGAATTAGGGGGCCGGTATTGGCAAAGTGCTTGTTTATGCACTTAAAAAAAAAAGAAGTAATCACGGTGGCTGGGCGCATGTACTTATATATTTTCACTTTTCACTTGATACGGATGGACGGAAAGAATGAACGCCGTTGGAAAAACGAAAATGGCGACCACGGACGGAATAGGATTTAAAGCCGTACTTATCTTGATTTTTCCGCAAGGAGCGCTGGCAGGATCAGGAAGAATCCGGCTCGAAGGACCATGAAATGAAGTGGGCGGAAATGCTTGTTGTTGCGGCTGCTGCGGCTGATTCCTCCAGAATTAAACGCCCGGGATCAACTTCAAATTTTGCACTTTATTCTCGCACTTGTAAATTAAGACTCATTTAAAACTAACATTGGAAATACCGCGGGACCGCGGAGTGGTGAATACCTTGCGGGAAGGGAGGAGAGCGAGAGGAGAGAAGGAGAGCGCGAGCAGCGGTGCTTGCGAGCCGTGGAGGAGCTTTGAGTACAAGCATTGGCCGCTTACACTGCCTCTCAACTGTTTGCGCCCTTCTGGCGTGAACATTCTGCCCCCCCCTACCCTTGCGTAGGCAAGGGTATCCCTGGCCGGCGAGACAGCAGGATCGGCTTCATTCCGTGCACGCTCCAGAAACGGTCCATCCGAACACCGTGTTCTGTGCAACGGGCAACCCATCCTCAATTCTTAGGAACCCCGGTTGGATCAAATTGTCATATACATCTGATCCCAACACGAGGGAGATGGAGGCCGGCCGGTGGAAGCGCTCGTCCCCGAGACGAACACCGTCAAACTTGGCCCTGGCGGCGTCGCTCAGAGCTCGGATGGGTGTCCGGATCCTTAGGCTGGGTTCGATCTTCAGGACGACGTTGAGTCGGAAGGTGCTTGTTCGGGACCGGAGTGTCACCGAGCAGACCTCGTCGCCTCCCAGCCGGGTGATGGGCAGCCGGAACGCAGCCGCCAACGACCGGTCGATGCTGCTCACCGGCATGCATGGGTCGATCATGGCCCCGGTCTTGAAGGTCTTCGAGCCCGTGTCCAGCACGACGATGGCTGTAGGCAGCATGGGGACAGCCTTCTGCTGCCCCGTTGCCACCGCCGGAGACGCGACGGAGACCTTCGGACGCGGGCGATTGTTGGCGACTGGGGCTGGTGGCGGAGTGCGGGAAATCCGGACCGGACGAGGTGCAGCGGGACGGAGCTCTCTGCGCGTCGGAGCTGGTAGCGCTGCCGGGGTCGGAGCGGGGAGGACCTCGTGCATGTGGAGTAGAGTGTGGTGGTCTCCTCCACACTTCTTGCATCCCTCTTGGCTGCGGCAGTCTCCTCCTGAGTGCTGATGGGCGAGGCAGTTCGAGCAGTACTTATTAATAAGTACTGCCCGAAGGCGCTATTCAGCGCTCAGTTTGTGGAACCTCTTGCACTTCCGAAGAGGATGGATTCCAGAGCAGACTCGGCAGCGGTAGGATTTAATACCTCGAGTACGTCTGCTCCAAGCCATTATTGGAAGAAGTGAGTAAGTCTGCCAATAAAAGAAATGAAAAAGTTTAGTATGAGCCGACTACTATTTGGGCCCCGGAATGGGGGAAATGCCCTAATCCCTAGGAACGGAGGACTCTTTGTCCTCCATCGGTAGCAGAATAACTTTGTGGACAGGGCGTTTTATGGTGCCGCGAGACGTACGGATCTCAACGACTCGAATGCGGTCGTCGGCTCCTGGAAAGACAGAAACGATTCTGCCGAGCCGCCATTCGTTCGGTGGTAGATTGTCCTCCTTGACAACTACCATATCGTCGGCTTGGAGGTTCCTGGTCGGAAATTGCCATTTGTTTCGTTTATGGAGTTCTTTAAGATACTCCTCTTTCCACCGTGCACTAAACTGCTGATTTTGTGCCTTGAGGTGTTGCCATCGATTTATTATCGACTTGGCTTCGCCCTTTCGGGCGACTTCGGGAACCCCCGGGTTCCGCCGTGGAAAGCAACGTCCCTCCAATAAGGAAATGGCCTGGTGTGAGGGCCAGCAAATCTGAGGGATCTTTGGACATAGGGGAGAGGGGTCTAGAGTTGAGGCAAGCTTCAATCTTAGCGAGAAGCGTCGCCAGCTCTCAAATGTATATTTGCGGACTGACGTCGATTTAAGGATCATGGTTTTGAAGCTTTTCACCCCTGCTTCCCACAAACCCCACATATGTGGACCTCCTGGTGGGATGAACCGCCATACGAGTCCCGGATGGCTATATGCATCAGTCACGGACTCTTTGATAGCTTGGAGAAAGTCCCTGGAAATCAAAGTTGCCGCCCCCACAAAGGTCTTACCATTATCCGAATGGACCCGCTGAGGACAACCGCGCCTCGCTACGAAACGAGCAAAGGCCGCTAGAAATTTCTCGGTTGCTAGATCGGAAGTGGGTTCCAAATGGATAGCCTTCGTGGAAAAGCACACAAACACACAAACATATCCCTTCGTTATGAGACACGCTCTCCCCGTATAATTTTTTATTTCGAAAGGGCCGGCATAGTCGATACCCGTGTAGGTGAACGCCCTCGAGAAGGAGACTCTATTTGTCGGGAAATTGCCCATCAGCTGTGTTTAGAGTCTCTTCTTGTAAATCGTGCAAATCTTACACGGATTGACCACAGCCTTCACCAGATTCTTGATTTTAGGAATCCAATACTTCGATCGGATCAGGCGTACGATCAATTGACTACCGCCATGAAGAGTAATCTGGTGAGTAAATTGGACGATGAGGCGCGACAATCTACAATCATAGGGGAGAATAATCGGATGACGTTCATCATATTGCAGGGTTTTGGAGGCAGTGAGGCAGGGCGTGCGGCCGACCTTAAAAGGCCGTGTTGGTCTATGAACGGGAACAAATTCACCAAAGGACTTGACACTGGAAGAGTCTTTTTCTCGGTCAGATGCTGAAGCTCTTGGCCATATGCTCTGCGCTGCGCAATGGAGGTCAGAGTTCGTTCTGGCTGTAAGCAGGCGAGTCAGGATCTTTTGCCCCATCTCGACGCGGATGTATATAGCCGCTCCATAGGCTCTCTGAGCCGCGTCACAGAAACCGTGGTGCTCTATGATTACCTCAGGCTGGTACCAGATCCATCTCGGAACGCGGATCTGGTTGAGGTCGGAATACTCGTCTAAAAACGATTGCCACCGCTGACTCATTTCAGTGGGAAGCTAAGTTTTGAACCAAATCTCCTGCATGAACATTTTTGAACGGATTATGAACGGCGCGAGCCACCCGGCAGGATCGAACAACCTAGCGATTTGGGACAAAACTTCTCGCTTTGTATAGGAGGGTTCCACAACTATGTCGGGGGGAACGAAATAGAATTCATCGGACTTTGCCCTCCACCGAATACCGAGCGTCTTGGCCGTGCTTTCAGCATCGATGTCGAGGAACTCGCTATGAAGGTGGTGTTCGGCCGGGACGTCTTTAAGGACGCTTTTGTTGTTCGAGGTCCACTTTCTTAGCGAAAACCCGGAGGCACTTAGGACTGCTTGCAACTCTCGAATTGAACTTTGGGCTTCGTTTACGGAACTAGCCCCTGCCAGAACGTCGTCGACGTACATGTGCTGCTGGATGATGCGGCTGGCATTTGGAAATGGCACTTGGATATCCTCTGCCAGCTGTTGCAAGACTCGAATGGCGAGGAAGGGAGCGCAGTTGACCCCGAAGGTAACTGTTTTTAGTTCAAAGTCTCGGATATCTCCTTCCTTGTTTCGGAACAGAATTCTTTGAATCGGAACAGAATTCTTTGTTTTGGATCGACCCAGATCTGACGATACATTTTCGTAATGTCTGCACTGAAGACGTATTGAAAATAACGCCATTTCAGGACCTGGATCGTTAGATCGTATTGTAGGGCTGGACCAGCATGAAGGATATCATTTAAGCTGGTCCCATTTGCCAACGGACTTGAAGCGTTGAATACAACACGAAGCTTTGTAGTGGTGCTTTCGGGCTTAACTACCGCGTGATGAGGAAGATGATACGAGGAAGAATTGTGAGTCGGCGGAACTTCTTTCATATGACACAGATCCAGGTACTCCTGGATCACGCTGTCATATTGCTCTTTTAAGGGAAAGTCTCTTTTTAAACGATTTTCGTTTCTAAGAAACTGAGCTAACGCAATGGACCTTGAATATCCTAAATCGGATCCGGTATTCTCGGGGTCCCGGAACGGGAGCGTCACCACGTACCTCCCGCTTGCGTCTTTTGTTGTTGTTTGGAGGAAGTTCCTTTCACAATAGGAGTCCGACTCTTTTACCATCTTTACTGGTAGATCCTCCACCTCCCAGAACTTGCTGAGAAGCGTGTCGAGCGAATCAGTGTCGCCTATTTGGTGCACCTGGGTCGTGAAGGATGCGACCCGTTTCGGCTTACCCTTGAAAATCGGCCCCATTAGCACCCACCCGAAAATAGTTTCTTGGCCCAGGAGCGAGCCGCAAATATTTTGTCGGGTGCCATCCATCATTATGGATGGTAGAATGTCAGCCCCGATCAGTACATCAATTTGAGAGCTCTCAAAAAAGTTAGGATCTGCCCAGCGGAGTGCGGGAAGGTCCTTCAAAGAATTCCGAGGGATCGGATAGGAGGGCAGTTTGCCTGAGAGCTCCGGAAGGACGTACGCTTCAGTGTCTAACTGTAGACCTGGCTTAGTAGAAGAGCGAATCCCGAAGTGACACAGCTTCGAGGATTTCGCGGAGACCGAATGATTTAACCCGGAGACTTGGGTCTGGGTGTTGCGGAATGGCAACTTGATGAGGTTGAACAGGCGTTCTGAAATGAACATCGCCTCGGATCCCGAGTCGATTAAGGCTCGGGCTCGGTAGTTCGTCCCCAAATGGCACACGTCAATCATCGCTGTGCTCAGTAGGACGGCTGAAGTGCCGGACGCGAAAAAAGTTTGCACCGCTGAGGTACTTGCCGAGGCATTTCTGCTAGAGGGTCTCGGAGGTTGCTGTGTAGGGGGCGAGGTTGAGGAACTCGCATTTTCGGAATTTGGGGGGCTGCGATGCAGCAGCGTATGGTGCCTGCCCTTACATGTAAAGCAGCTGTGTGTGCTTGTGCAGTCACGTAGCTGGTGACCTCTGGCAAAAGAATTCAGACATAGCTGCTTCTTTTTTATATAGCCGGAGCGCGAGTCAACAGACATTTGAAGAAAACGCGGGCACAATCTTACCGGATGGTTCTCCTTATAACATAAGTCACACCCTTTCTGTTTGGTGCTGATCTTTGTCTCGAAGGATTGAAGCCTTTTTGGAACTGCCTGAGTCGGTTTCATATCTTCGATGGCTTCCAATGTCCGATACCTTTCGCTCAGGAAGGAAATCATTTCTTCCCAAGTTCCCATAACGACAGGGTCTGCTTGGGCAGTTTGCTCGCGCAAAGGAAAACCAAGAGACAATCTCATTTTTCTGTGGATACCTGGGAATGCGCTAGTGCTGTTAAGCACCCCTGAATCGTGGATTGTAGCTCTTTTAGAGCATGACCAGACTCTTGCGAAATTGAACTCAAGTTAAAAAGGAGCTTGAGCTGGCTGTTGACTAAAAGTCGCTTGTTTTGGAACCGATCTCGCAGCGCCTCCCACGCCGAAGCAAAACCATAATTCGTGAGAGGAGATTTGCTTCGCCACTTGTTTTCGTAAGGAGATGGAATAGCTTCTCGACCGGAGTCAGCCTGGGGTTGTTTACGTAAATTGCCGTAAATAGGAGTTTTGTTTTGAGCGAACGTGTGCCCAACAGTCGACTGGCGTCGCCTGCGTGATCTTGGCAACTCTGTTGGCCACAAATGTGGTCCAGTTGTACACAGGCTTTCGTAGCCAGGCTAAGACGATTGTGGAATCTGTCCAGCAGCGGATATCTGAACTGGCGGAGGGCATGTGCGGAAGGATTGCTGTCACCATTTCGGTTAACAGCACGGCACCACAGAGCTCTAGCCGAGGAAGGGAGACGGTTTTTACCGGGGCCACTCGTGTTTTGGCTGTAAGCAGGCGAGTCAGGATCTTTTGCCCCATCTCGACGCGGATGTATATAGCCGCTCCATAGGCTCTCTGAGCCGCGTCACAGAAGCCGTGGTGCTCTATGATTACCTCAGGCTGGTACCAGATCCATCTCGGAACGCGGATCTGGTTGAGGTCGGAATACTCGTCTAAAAACGATTGCCACCGCTGACTCATTTCAGTGGGAAGCTAAGTTTTGAACCAAATCTCCTGCATGAACGTTTTTGAACGGATTATGAACGGCGCGAGCCACCCGGCAGGATCGAACAACCTAGCGATTTGGGACAAAACTTCTCGCTTTGTATAGGAGGGTTCCACAACTATGTCGGGGGGAACGAAATAGAATTCGTCGGACTTTGCCCTCCACCGAATACCGAGCGTCTTGGCCGTGCTTTCGGCATCGATGTCGAGGAACTCGCTATGAAGGAGGTGTTCGGCCGGGACATCTTTAAGGACGCTTTTGTTGTTCGAGGTCCACTTTCTTAGCGGAAACCCGGAGGCACTTAGGGCAGCTTGCAACTCTCGAATTGAACTTTGGGCTTCGTTTTCGGAATTCGCCCCTGCCAGAACGTCGTCGACGTACATGTGCTGCTGGATGATGCGGCTGGCATTTGGAAATGGCACTTGGATATCCTCTGCCAGCTGTTGCAAGACTCGAATGGCGAGGAAGGGAGCGCAGTTGACCCCGAAGGTAACTGTTTTTAGTTCAAAGTCTCGGATATCTCCTTCCTTGTTTCGGAACAGAATTCTTTGAATCGGAACAGAATTCTTTGTTTTGGATCGACCCAGATCTGACGATACATTTTCGTAATGTCTGCACTGAAGACGTATTGAAAATAACGCCATTTCAGGACCTGGATCGTTAGATCGGATTGTAGGACTGGACCAGCAGGAAGGATATCATTTAAGCTGGTCCCATTTGCCGACGGACTTGAAGCGTTGAATACAACGCGAAGCTTTGTAGTGGCGCTTTCGGGCTTAACTACCGCGTGATGAGGAAGATGATACGAGGGAGAATTGTGAGTCGGCGGAACTTCTTTCATATGACGCAGATCCAGGTACTCCTGGATCACGCTGTCATATTGCTCTTTTAAGGGAAAGTCTCTTTTTAAACGATTTTCGTTTCTAAGAAACTGAGCTAACGCAATGGACCTTGAATATCCTAAATCGGATCTGGTATTCTCGGGGTCCCGGAACGGGAGCGTCACCACGTACCTCCCGCTTGCGTCTTTTGTTGTTGTTTGGAGGAAGTTCCTTTCACAATAGGAGTCCGACTCTTTTACCATCTTTACTGGTAGATCCTCCACCTCCCAGAACTTGCTGAGAAGCGTGTCGAGCGAATCAGGGTCGCCTATTTGGTGCACCTGAGTCGTGAAGGATGCGACCCGTTTCGGCTTACCCTTGGAAATCGGCCCCGTTAGCACCCACCCGAAAATAGTTTCTTGGCCCAGGAGCGAGCCGCAAATATTTTGTCGGGTGCCATCCATCATTATGGATGGTAGAATGTCAGCCCCGATCAGTACATCAATTTGAGAGCTCTCAAAAAAGGTAGGATCTGCCCAGTGGAGTGCGGGCAGGTCCTTCAAAGAATTCCCAGGGATCGGATAGGAGGGCTGTTTGCCTGAGAGCTCCGGAAGGACGTACGCTTCAGTGTCTAACTGTAGACCTGGCTTAGTAGGAGAGCGAATCCCGAAGTGACACAGCTTCGAGGATTTCGCGGAGACCGAATGATTTAACCCGGAGACTTGGGTCTGGGTGTTGCGAAATGGCAACTTGATGAGGTTGAACAGGCGTTCTGAAATGAACGTCGCCTCGGATCCCGAGTCGATTAAGGCTCGGGCTCGGTAGTTCGTCCCCAAATGGCACACGTCAATCATCGCTGTGCTCAGTAGGACGGCTGAAGTGCCGGACGCGAAAAAAGTTTGCTCCGCTGAGGTGCTTGCCGACGCATTTCTGCTAGAGGGTCTCGGAGGTTGCTGTGTAGGGGGCGAGGTTGAGGAACTCGCATTTTCGGAATTTGGGAGCTGCGATGCAGCAGCGTATGGTGCCTGCTCTTACATGTAAAGCAGCTGTGTGTGCTTGTGCAGTCACGTAGCTGGTGACCTCTGGCAAAACAATTCAGACATAGCTGCTTCTTTTTTATATAGCCGGAGCGCGAGTCAACAGACATTTGAAGAAAACGCGGGCACAATCTTACCGGATGGTTCTCCTTATAACATAAGTCACACCCTTTCTGTTTCGTGCTGACTTTTGTCTCGAAGGATTGAAGCCTTTTTGGAACTGCCTGAGTCGGTTTCATATCTTCGATGGCTTCCAATGTCCGATACCTTTCGCTCAGGAATGCATTCGTTTCTTCCCAAGCTGGGATCTCGGATTTGGCAGTTAGCGACTGTTCCCATAAGGACAGGGTCTGCTTGGGCAGTTTGCTCGCGCAAAGGAAAACCAACAGACAATCCCAGTTTTCTGTGGATACCTGGGAGTGCGCTAGTGCTGTTAAGCACCCCTGAATCGTGGATTGTAGCTCTTTTAGAGCATGACCAGACTCTTGCCAAATTGAACTCAAGTTAAAAAGGAGCTTGAGCTGGCTGTTGACTAAAAGTCGCTTGTTTTGGAACCGATCTCGCAGCGCCTCCCACGCCGAAGCAAAACCATCATTCGTGAGAGGAGATTTCGCCACGATGGCTTTTGCTTCGCCACTTGTTTTCGTAAGGAGATGGAATAGCTTCTCGACCGGAGTCAGCCTGGGGTTGTTTACGTAAATTGCCGTGAATAGGTCCCGGAAAGTGGGCCATCGGAGGTAGTCGCCATCGAAGACTTCCGTGTCGCATGGAGGTAAGCGGCAGCCGGACGATATTAGCGGCTGAGAGGGTGCTTGCGCGACTTGAGGCGTTGCTCTGTCGATTGTTTCGCCAATTTGTGCTGCACTGGACTCGTATACTGAGTAGCAGTAGTCATATTTGGCCTGGAGAATAGGCACTGTGTCGAGGGATCCTTCTTGGGCCATTAGGTCAGAGCATGTTTCGTACTCTCTTTCCACTTTGTCCCATAAGGCTCGCACCTGTTGCAGACGGACTTGTAACGTGTGTAGGGACGGAGAGGCTTGATCAGGAGTGTTGATCTTCGCTTCGAAAAGGCTTACGCGATCGCTGACGGCGATGAATTTATGCAACGCTGCGTTTGCGGGCGTTGGCTGCTCAGAGGATGCCATTTTCTTTGTGGTAGAGCGTGTGACGCGGAGGAAATCAGTCCCGACAGCGGAGGGACTCTCGGATTTTCTCGATAGAAAAGACTCACTAGACGCTCGCGTCACTGGTCGGGAAATGACCAACCTAGGAGTTGTCTTCGAACTGGTCGATGGCAAAACCATTGCTTTCGGAGTGGGAGTCGCGGTTTTGACCCTGTGACTAACGGACTTGGGTGCTGGCTTACCGCGAGTGGATAGCGGAGATTGCGGGTTGAACTTTTGTTCTTTTCCAGGTGCGGGTGTCTTTTTCTTGTCTCCCTCTAGGGGCAGGAGAAGGAAGTCAAGAAGGCCTGCACGCCGCAAAAAATGTGGAATTGAAAAAGAACCAGACACAGAGGGTACCCAAATCTGGATGGACAAAGGATCCCGTCGGAATTCGGGAGAAAGTTGCAATTGGGATCTGGAGATTAGAGCACGAAAGAAAAAAAAAAATCCCAATTTTTGTGAAATAAGGCCCCAATAGATCTTCAATCAACTGGAAAAAAGCTTAAATGAAGCACAATATAGCTAAAATTCAGTGTGAAAAAATAGCTAGGAGGATTCACAAAAAAAAAAAAAACAACAGCTAGAGTGAAGTCCACAAGAAGATATAGCTATATTGGAGTCTATAAAAACAATAGATCAAATTTATAAAAAAAACTATGAATTGCAATTCATAGAAAAATAGCTAAAAAATAGCTACCAGGTGGAGTCTGGATAATAGCCAAGGATTTATAAAAAACCGCTACCGACTGGAAATCACGAAAAAAAAATAGCTAATATATAGAAAATAGCTATAAACTTGAATTTATAAAAAAATAGCTACCGGATTTAGGAGCACAACGAAAAAAATCGCGACAATTTTATTATTTTAATTTAGGAACCAGAAATAGGAGCCAGAAATAGCTTGTAAAAAATTATTATTTGGCTTAAGTAATTATTAAATAATCGGGTCAGTTTTTTTCTCTTAAATTTTGTCGTCGGACTTATTTATTTTATTTTATGTTTCGATTCTAGGGTATTCTCTCGTCGCTATGCGCCGGTATGTCAGGGCAATAAAGAACAAAGAGGAGACGAAAGAACTTGCACTTGGCAAGCCTATGTAAGTCGCGACTGTGTGTATGTATATATGTATTATTTGGAGTTTTATAGGGGACTTGCAATATGTATTTATGTATGGAGAAACATATCTATGTAATGTAATCTCGGAAGAAAAAAGTCAGGTTTTATTTTATTCTTTATGTCGAGATTTGTGTTTTATTTTGAGCCAAGAGATAAAATTTGTTCTCAGTTCGGGTTCTATATTATTTATTATTTTTGGTAATATATTTTATTTGTGTATTAAATTGGTTAAATCTACGGAGTGATTCTTATATATGTATGTAGATGTGAATTTTATTGGAATATATGTATGTCAATGGATATTGAATTTGTGGTTTGTATATTTTATTGAGGCAAAAAACATCAGTTTAGCAGCGGACGATAATAGTGAATTTTGGACAGTGTTTAAAAAAAAAAACAAAATATATATATATATACGTATATGCGCTTTGATACCAGCGGATCACCGTGAGACGAATTAGGGGGCCGGTATTGGCAAAGTGCTTGTTTATGCACTTAAAAAAAAAAGAAGTAATCACGGTGGCTGGGCGCATGTACTTATATATTTTCACTTTTCACTTGATACGGATGGACGGAAAGAATGAACGCCGTTGGAAAAACGAAAATGGCGACCACGGACGGAATAGGATTTAAAGCCGTACTTATCTTGATTTTTCCGCAAGGAGCGCTGGCAGGATCAGGAAGAATCCGGCTCGAAGGACCATGAAATGAAGTGGGCGGAAATGCTTGTTGTTGCGGCTGCTGCGGCTGATTCCTCCAGAAATTAAACGCCCGGGATCGACTTCAAATTTTGCACTTTATTCTTGCACTTGTAAATTAAGACTCATTTAAAACTAACATTGGAAATACCGCGGGACCGCGGTGTGGTGAATACCTTGCGGGAAGGGAGGAGAGCGAGAGGAGAGAAGGAGAGCGCGAGCAGCGGTGCTTGCGAGCCGTGGAGGAGCTTTGAGTACAAGGATTGGCCGCTTACACTGCCGCTCAACTGTTTGCGCCCTTCTGGCGTGAACATTCTGCCCCCCCCTCCCCAAGCGTAGGCAAGGGTATCCCTGGCCGGCGAGACAGCAGGATCGGCTTCATTCCGTGCACGCTCCAGAAACGGTCCATCCGAACACCGTGTTCTGTGCAACGGGCAACCCATCCTCAATTCTTAGGAACCCCGGTTGGATCAAATTGGCATATACATCTGATCCCAACACGAGGGAGATGGAGGCCGGCCGGTGGAAGCGCTCGTCCGCGAGACGAACACCGTCAAACTTGGCTCTGGCGGCGTCGCTCAGAGCTCGGATGGGTGTCCGGATCCTTAGGCTGGGTTCGATCTTCAGGACGACGTTGAGTCGGAAGGTGCTTGTTCGGGACCGGAGTGTCACCGAGCAGACCTCGTCGCCTCCCAGCCGGGTGATGGGCAGCCGGAACGCAGCCGCCAACGACCGGTCGATGCTGCTCACCGGCATGCATGGGTCGATCATGGCCCCGGTCTTGAAGGTCTTCGAGCCCGTGTCCAGCACGACGATGGCTGTAGGCAGCATGGGGACAGCCTTCTGCCGGGTTCGGAGCGGGGAGGACCTCGTGCATGTGGAGTAGAGTGTGGTGGTCTCCTCCACACTTCTTGCATCCCTCTTGGCTGCGGCAGTCTCCTCCTGAGTGCTGAAGGGCGAGGCAGTTCGAGCAGTACTTATTAATAAGTACTGCCCGAAGGCGCTTTTCAACGCTCAGTTTGTGGAACCTCTTGCACTTCCGAAGAGGATGGATTCCAGAGCAGACTCGGCAGCGGTAGGATTTAATACCTCGAGTACGTCTGCTCTCCAACGACTGGGTGGCACGAGGACGAGGAGCCATTATTGGAGGAAGTGAGTAAGTCTGCCAATAAAAGAAATGAAAAAGCTTAGTATCAGCCGACTACTATTTGGGCCCCGGAATGGGGGAAGTGCCCTAATCCCTAGGAACGGAGGACTCTTTGTCCTCCATCGGTAGCAGAATAACTTTGTGGACAGGGCGTTTTATGGTGCCGCGAGACGTACGGATCTCAACGGCTTGAATGCGGTCGTCGGCTCCTGGAAAGGCAGAAACGATTCTGCGGAGCCGCCATTCGTTCGGTGGTAGATTGTCCTCCTTGACAACTACCATATCGTCGGCTTGGAGGTTCCTGGTCGGAAATTGCCATTTGTTTCGTTTATGGAGTTCTTTAAGATACTCCTCTTTCCACCGTGCACTAAACTGCTGATTTTGTGCCTTGAGGTGTTGCCATCGATTTATTATCGACTTGGCTTCGCCCTTTCGGGCGACTTCGGGAACCCCCGGGTTCCGCCGTGGAAAGCAACGTCCCTCCAATAAGGAAATGGCCTGGTGTGAGGGCCAGCAAATCTGAGGGATCTTTGGACATAGGGGAGAGGGGTCTAGAGTTGAGGCAAGCCTCAATCTTAGCGAAAAGCGTCGCCAGCTCTCAAATGTATATTTGCGGACTGACGTCGATTTAAGGAACATGGTTTTGAAGCTTTTCACCCCTGCTTCCCACAAACCCCACATATGTGGACCTCCTGGTGGGATGAACCGCCATACGAGTCCCGGATGGCTATATGCATCAGTCACGGACTCTTTGATAGCTTGGAGAAAGTCCCTGGAAATCAAAGTTGCCGCCCCCACAAAGGTCTTACCATTATCCAAATGGACCCGCTGAGGACAACCGCGCCTCGCTACGAAACGAGCAAAGGCCGCTAGAAATTTCTCGGTTGTTAGATCGGAAGTGGGTTCCAAATGGATAGCCTTCGTGGAAAAGCACACAAACACACAAACATATCCCTTCGTTATGAGACACGCTCTCCCTGTATAATTTTTTATTTCGAAAGGGCCGGCATAGTCAATACCCGTGTAGGTGAACGCCCTCGAGAAGGAGACTCTATTTGTCGGGAAATTGCCCATCAGCTGTGTTTAGAGTCTCTTCTTGTAAATCGTGCAAATCTTACACGGATTGACCACAGCCTTCACCAGATTCTTGATTTTAGGAATCCAATACTTCGATCGGATCAGGCGTACGATCAATTGACTACCGCCATGAAGAGTAATCTGGTGAGTAAATTGGACGATGAGGCGCGACAATCTACAATCATAGGGGAGAATAATCGGATGACGTTCATCATATTGCAGGGTTTTGGAGGCAGTGAGGCAGGGCGTGCGGCCGACCTTAAAAGGCCGTGTTGGTCTATGAACGGGAACAAATTCACCAAAGGACTTGACACTGGAAGAGTCTTTTTCTCGGTCAGATGCTGAAGCTCTTGGCCATATGCTCTGCGCTGCGCAATGGAGGTCAGAGTTCGTTCTGGCTGTAAGCAGGCGAGTCAGGATCTTTTGCCCCATCTCGACGCGGATGTATATAGCCGCTCCATAGGCTCTCTGAGCCGCGTCACAGAAACCGTGGTGCTCTATGATAACCTCAGGCTGGTACCAGATCCATCTCGGAACGCGGATCTGGTTGAGGTCGGAATACTCGTCTAAAAACGATTGCCACCGCTGACTCATTTCAGTGGGAAGCTAAGTTTTGAACCAAATCTCCTGCAGGATCGAACAACCTAGCGATTTGGGACAAAACTTCTCGCTTTGTATAGGAGGGTTCCACAACTATGTCGGGGGGAACGAAATAGAATTCGTCGGACTTTGCCCTCCACCGAATACCGAGCGTCTTGGCCGTGCTTTCAGCATCGATGTCGAGGAACTCGCTATGAAGGTGGTGTTCGGCCGGGACGTCTTTAAGGACGCTTTTGTTGTTCGAGGTCCACTTTCTTAGCGGAAACCCGGAGGCACTATGATAAGGGCTGCGTGCAACTCTCGAATTTAACTTTGGGCTTCGTATACGGAACTCGCCCCTGCCAGAACGTCGTCGACTTACATGTGCTGCTGGATGATGCGGCTGGCATTTGGAAATGGCACTTGGATATCCTCTGCCAGCTGTTGCAAGACTCGAATGGCGAGGAAGGGAGCGCAGTTGACCCCGAAGGTAACTGTTTTTAGTTCAAAGTCTCGGATATCTCCTTCCTTGTTTCGGAACAGAATTCTTTGAAACGGGGTATGTTTTGGATCGACCCAGATCTGACGATACATTTTCGTAATGTCTGCACTGAAGACGTATTGAAAATAACGCCATTTCAGGACCTGGATCGTTAGATCGGATTGTAGGACTGGACCAGCATGAAGGATATCATTTAAGCTGGTCCCATTTGCCGACGGACTTGAAGTGTTCAATACAACGCGAAGCTTTGTAGTGGTGCTTTCGGGCTTAACTACCGCGTGATGAGGAAGAGGATACGAGGGAGAATTGTGAGTCGGCGGAACTTCTTTCATATGACCCAGATCCTGGTACTCCTGGATCACGCTGTCATATTGCTCTTTTAAGGGAAAGTCTCTTTTTAAACGATTTCGTTTCTAAGAAACTGAGCTAACGCAATGGACCTTGAATATCCTAAATCGGATCCGGTATTCTCGGGGTCCCGGAACGGGAGCGTCACCACGTACCTCCCGCTTGCGTCTTTTGTTGTTGTTTGGAGGAAGTTCCTTTCACAATAGGAGTCCGACTCTTTTACCATCTTTACTAGTAGATCCTCCACCTCCCAGAACTTGCTGAGAAGCGTGTCGAGCGAATCAGGGTCGCCTATTTGGTGCACCTGAGTCGTGAAGGATGCGACCCGTTTCGGCTTACCCTTGGAAATCGGCCCCGTTAGCACCCACCCGAAAATAGTTTCTTGGCCCAGGAGCGAGCCGCAAATATTTTGTCGGGTGCCATCCATCATTATGGATGGTAGAATGTCAGGCCCGATCAGTACATCAATTTGAGAGCTCTCAAAAAAGGTAGGATCTGCCCAGTGGAGTGCGGGCAGGTCCTTCAAAGAATTCCGAGGGATCGGATAGGAGGGCTGTTTGCCTGAGAGCTCCGGAAGGACGTACGCTTCAGTGTCTAACTGTAGACCTGGCTTAGTAGGAGAGCGAATCCCGAAGTGACACAGCTTCGAGGATTTCGCGGAGACCGAATGATTTAACCCGGAGACTTGGGTCTGGGTGTTGCGGAATGGCAACTTGATGAGGTTGAACAGGCGTTCTGAAATGAACGTCGCCTCGGATCCCGAGTCGATTAAGGCTCGGGCTCGGTAGTTCGTCCCCAAATGGCACACGTCAATCATCGCTGTGCTCAGTAGGACGGCTGAAGTGCCGGACGCGAAAAAAGTTTGCACCGCTGAGGTGCTTGCCGACGCATTTCTGCTAGAGGGTCTCGGAGGTTGCTGTGTAGGGGGCGAGGTTGAGGAACTCGCATTTTCGGAATTTGGGAGCTGCGATGCAGCAGCGTATGGTGCCTGCTCTTACATGTAAAGCAGCTGTGTGTGCTTGTGCAGTCACGTAGCTGGTGACCTCTGGCAAAACAATTCAGACATAGCTGCTTCTTTTTTATATAGCCGGAGCGCGAGTCAACAGACATTTGAAGAAAACGCGGGCACAATCTTACCGGATGGTTCTCCTTATAACATAAGTCACACCCTTTCTGTTTGGTGCTGACCTTTGTCTCGAAGGATTGAAGCCTTTTTGGAACTGCCTGAGTCGGTTTCATATCTTCGATGGCTTCCAATGTCCGATACCTTTCGCCCAGGAAGGCATTCATTTCTTCCCAAGCTGGGATCTCGGATTTGGCAGTTAGCGACTGTTCCCATAAGGACAGGGTCTGCTTGGGCAGTTTGCTCGCGCAAAGGAAAACCAAGAGACAATCCCAGTTTTCTGTGGATACCTGGGAATGCGCTAGTGCTGTT
Source organism: Drosophila mauritiana (assembly GCF_004382145.1). Lineage (NCBI taxonomy): Eukaryota > Metazoa > Arthropoda > Insecta > Diptera > Drosophilidae > Drosophila > Drosophila mauritiana. The sequence continues at coordinate 61,585 of NW_022881547.1, forward strand.
AAGCACCCCTGAATCGTGGATTGTAGCTCTTTAGAGCATGACCAGACTCTTGCCAAATTGAACTCAATGAAATGACCAACCTAGGAGTTGTCTTCGAACTGGTCGATGGCAAAACCATTGCTTTCGGAGTGGGAGTCGCGGTTTTGACCCTGTGACTAACGGACTTGGGTGCTGGCTTACCGCGAGTGGATAGCGGAGATTGCGGGTTGAACTTTTGTTCTTTTCCTCAGCTATGCCCTAGGAGAAGGAAGTCAAGAAGGCCTGCACGCCGCAAAAAATGTGGAATTGAAAAAGAACCAGACACAGAGGGTACCCAAATCTGGATGGACAAAGGATCCCGTCGGAATTCGGGAGAAAGTTGCAATTGGGATCTGGAGATTGGAGCACGAAAGAAAAAAAAAAATCCCAATTTTTGTGAAATAAGGCCCCAATAGATCTTCAATCAACTGGAAAAAAGCTTAAATGAAGCACAATATAGCTAAAATTCAGTGTGAAAAAATAGCTAGGAGGATTCACAAAAAAAAAAAAAACAACAGCTAGAGTGAAGTCCACAAGAAGATATAGCTATATTGGAGTCTATAAAAACAATAGATCAAATTTATAAAAAAAACTATGAATTGCAATTTCTGGAAAAATAGCTAAAAAATAGCTACCAGGTGGAGTCTGGATAATAGCCAAGGATTTATAAAAAACCGCTACCGACTGGAAATCCCGAAAAAAAATAGCTAATATATAGAAAATAGCTATAAACTTGAATTTATAAAAAATAGCTACCGGATTTAGGAGCACAACGAAAAAAATCGCGACAATTTTATTATTTTAATTTAGGAACCAGAAATAGGAGCCAGAAATAGCTTGTAAAAAATTATTATTTGGCTTAAGTAATTATTAAATAATCGGGTCAGTTTTTTCTCTTAAATTTTGTCGTCGGACTTATTTATTTTATTTTATGTTTCGATTCTAGGGTATTCTCTCGTCGCTATGCGCCGGTTTTTTGTCAGGGCAATAAAGAACAAAGAGGAGACGAAAGAACTTGCACTTGGCAAGCCTATGTAAGTCGCGACTGTGTGTATGTATATATGTATTATTTGGAGTTTAATAGGGGACTTGCAATATGTATTTATGTATGGAGAAACATATCTATGTAATGTAATCTCGGAAGAAAAAAGTCAGGTTTTATTTTATTCTTTATGTCGAGATTTGTGTTTTATTTTGAGCCAAGAGATAAAATTTGTTCTCAGTTCGGGTTCTATATTATTTATTATTTTTGGTAATATATTTTATTTGTGTATTAAATTGGTTAAATCTACGGAGTGATTCTTATATATGTATGTAGATGTGAATTTTATTGGAATATATGTATGTCAATGGATATTGAATTTGTGGTTTGTATATTTTATTGAGGCAAAAAACATCAGTTTAGCAGCGGACGATAATAGTGAATTTTGGACAGTGTTTAAAAAAAAAAACAAAATATATATATATATACGTATATGCGCTTGGATACCAGCGGATCACCGTGAGACGAATTAGGGGGCCGGTATTGGCAAAGTGCTTGTTTATGCACTTAAAAAAAAAAGAAGTAATCACGGTGGCTGGGCGCATGTACTTATATATTTTCACTTTTCACTTGATACGGATGGACGGAAAGAATGAACGCCGTTGGAAAAACGAAAATGGCGACCACGGACGGAATAGGATTTAAAGTCGTACTTATCTTGATTTTTCCGCAAGGAGCGCTGGCAGGATCAGGAAGAATCCGGCTCGAAGGACCATGAAATGAAGTGGGCGGAAATGCTTGTTGTTGCGGCTGCTGCGGCTGATTCCTCCAGAAATTAAACGCCCGGGATCGACTTCAAATTTTGCACTTTATTCTTGCACTTGTAAATTAAGACTCATTTAAAACTAACATTGGAAATACCGCGGGACCGCGGTGTGGTGAATACCTTGCGGGAAGGGAGGAGAGCGAGAGGAGAGAAGGAGAGCGCGAGCAGCGGTGCTTGCGAGCCGTGGAGGAGCTTTGAGTACAAGCATTGGCCGCTTACACTGCCGCTCAACTGTTTGCGCCCTTCTGGCGTGAACATTCTGCCCCCCCCCCCTCCCCAAGCGTAGGCAAGGGTATCCCTGGCCGGCGAGACAGCAGGATCGGCTTCATTCCGTGCACGCTCCAGAAACGGTCCATCCGAACACCGTGTTCTGTGCAACGGGCAACCCATCCTCAATTCTTAGGAACCACGGTTGGATCAAATTGGCATATACATCTGATCCCAACACGAGGGAGATGGAGGGCGGCCGGTGGAAGCGCTCGTCCGCGAGACGAACACCGTCAAACTTGGCCCTGGCGGCGTCGCTCAGAGCTCGGATGGGTGTCCGGATCCTTAGGCTGGGTTCGATCTTCAGGACGACGTTGAGTCGGAAGGTGCTTGTTCGGGACCGGAGTGTCACCGAGCAGACCTCGTCGCCTCCCAGCCGGGTGATGGGCAGCCGGAACGCAGCCGCCAACGACCGGTCGATGCTGCTCACCGGCATGCATGGGTCGATCATGGCCCCGGTCTTGAAGGTCTTCGAGCCCGTGTCCAGCACGACGATGGCTGTAGGCAGCATGGGGACAGCCTTCTGCCGGGTTCGGAGCGGGGAGGACCTCGTGCATGTGGAGTAGAGTGTGGTGGTCTCCTCCACACTTCTTGCATCCCTCTTGGCTGCGGCAGTCTCCTCCTGAGTGCTGAAGGGCGAGGCAGTTCGAGCAGTACTTATTAATAAGTACTGCCCGAAGGCGCTTTTCAACGCTCAGTTTGTGGAACCTCTTGCACTTCCGAAGAGGATGGATTCCAGAGCAGACTCGGCAGCGGTAGGATTTAATACCTCGAGTACGTCTGCTCTCCAACGACTGGGTGGCACGAGGACGAGGAGCCATTATTGGAGGAAGTGAGTAAGTCTGCCAATAAAAGAAATGAAAAAGCTTAGTATCAGCCGACTACTATTTGGGCCCCGGAATGGGGGAAGTGCCCTAATCCCTAGGAACGGAGGACTCTTTGTCCTCCATCGGTAGCAGAATAACTTTGTGGACAGGGCGTTTTATGGTGCCGCGAGACGTACGGATCTCAACGGCTTGAATGCGGTCGTCGGCTCCTGGAAAGGCAGAAACGATTCTGCCGAGCCGCCATTCGTTCGGTGGTAGATTGTCCTCCTTGACAACTACCATATCGTCGGCTTGGAGGTTCCTGGTCGGAAATTGCCATTTGTTTCGTTTATGGAGTTCTTTAAGATACTCCTCTTTCCACCGTGCACTAAACTGCTGATTTTGTGCCTTGAGGTGTTGCCATCGATTTATTATCGACTTGGCTTCGCCCTTTCGGGCGACTTCGGGAACCCCCGGGTTCCGCCGTGGAAAGCAACGTCCCTCCAATAAGGAAATGGCCTGGTGTGAGGGCCAGCAAATCTGAGGGATCTTTGGACATAGGGGAGAGGGGTCTAGAGTTGAGGCAAGCTTCAATCTTAGCGAGAAGCGTCGCCAGCTCTCAAATGTATATTTGCGGACTGACGTCGATTTAAGGAACATGGTTTTGAAGCTTTTCACCCCTGCTTCCCACAAACCCCACATATGTGGACATCCTGGTGGGATGAATTGCCATACGAGTCCCGGATGGCTATATGCATCAGTCACGGACTCTTTGATAGCTTGGAGAAAGTCCCTGGAAATCAAAGTTGCCGCCCCCACAAAGGTCTTACCATTATCCGAATGGACCCGCTGAGGACAACCGCGCCTCGCTACGAAACGAGCAAAGGCCGCTGGAAATTCTCGGTTGTTAGATCGGAAGTGGGTTCCAAATGGATAGCCTTCGTGGAAAAGCACACAAACACACAAACATATCCCTTCGTTATGAGACACGATCTCCCTGTAAAATTTATTATTTCGAAAGGGCCGGCATAGTCGATACCCGTGTAGGTGAACGCCCTCGAGAAGGAGACTCTATTTGTCGGAAATCGCCCATCAGCTGTGTTTGGAGTCTCTTCTTGTAAATCGTGCAAATCTTACACGGATTGACCACAGCCTTCACCAGATTCTTGATTTTAGGAATCCAATACTTTCGATCGGATCAGGCGTACGATCAATTGACTACCGCCATGAAGAGTAATCTGGTGAGTAAATTGGACGATGAGGCGCGACAATCTACAATCATAGGGGAGAATAATCGGATGACGTTCATCATATTGCAGGGTTTTGGAGGCAGTGAGGCAGGGCGTGCGGCCGCCTTAAAAGGCCGTGTTGGTCAATGAACGGGAACAAATTCACCAAAGGACTTGACACTGGAAGAGGCCTTTTCTCGGTCAGATGCTGAAGCTCTTGGCCATATGCTCTGCGCTGCGCAATGGAGGTCAGAGTTCGTTCTGCCTCTCGGATCTCTTCACTTGTAGGGCGTGAATTGGGCAAGAACGAACCTTTGCGGCAGCGTTTAAGGAAGCGTTGAACATAGACCAGAACTCGCAGGGCCTTGTCCAATTTGGAAAACGTTCGAGAAAGTCGATGGACGGGGCCTTGACAAAATGCACTTTGACCGCGCGCTGCTCTAGCTCTGTCACTGGAAGAGTGTCGCTTTGTGCTGGCCATAGCTCTCGTGGCCCTTGCAGCCACTCTGGTCCGTGCCACCAGAGATGGTTTCCTGCCAATTCATGTAGGGATACGCCATGACTGGCTAGATCGGCGGAGTTTTGTTCTGAGCGAACGTGTGCCCAACAGTCGACTGGCGTCGCCTGCGTGATCTTGGCAACTCTGTTGGCCACAAATGTGGTCCAGTTGTACGCAGGCTTTCGTAGCCAGGCTAAGACGATTGTGGAATCTGTCCAGCAGCGGATATCTGAACTGGCGGAGGGCATGTGCGGAAGGATTGCTGTCACCATTTCGGTTAACAGCACGGCACCACAGAGCTCTAGCCGAGGAAGGGAGACGGTTTTTACCGGGCCACTCGTGTTTTGGCTGTAAGCAGGCGAGTCAGGATCTTTTGCCCCATCTCGACGCGGATGTATATAGCCGCTCCATAGGCTCTCTGAGCCGCGTCACAGAAACCGTGGTGCTCTATGATTACCTCAGGCTGGTACCAGATCCATCTCGGAACGCGGATCTGGTTGAGGTCGGAATACTCGTCTAAAAACGATTGCCACCGCTTCATCTAAGTTTTGAACCAAATCTCCTGCATGAACATTTTTGAACGGATTATGAACGGCGCGAGCCACCCGGCAGGATCGAACAACCTAGCGATTTGGGACAAAACTTCTCGCTTTGTATAGGAGGGTTCCACAACTATGTCGGGGGGAACGAAATAGCGTCGGACTTTGCCCTCCCCGAATACCGAGCGTCTTGGCCGTGCTTTCAGCATCGATGTCGAGGAACTCGCTATGAAGGTGGTGTTCGGCCGGGACGTCTTTAAGGACGCTTTTGTTGTTCGAGGTCCACTTTCTTAGCGGAAACCCGGAGGCACTTAGGGCTTGCAACTCTCGAATTTGGGCTTCGTTTACGGAATTCGCCCCTGCCAGAACGTCGTCGACGTACATGTGCTGCTGGATGATGCGGCTGGCATTTGGAAATGGCACTTGGATATCCTCTGCCAGCTGTTGCAAGACTCGAATGGCGAGGAAGGGAGCGCAGTTGACCCCCTTTTTAGTTCAAAGTCTCGGATATCTCCTTCCTTGTTTCGGAACAGAATTCTTTGAAACGGGGTATGTTTTGGATCGACCCAGATCTGACGATACATTTTCGTAATGTCTGCACTGAAGACGTATTGAAAATAACGCCATTTCAGGACCTGGATCGTTAGATCGGATTGTACTGGACAGCATGAAGGATATCATTCTGGTCCCATTTGCCGACGGACTTGAAGCGTTGAATACAACGCGAAGCTTTGTAGTGGTGCTTTCGGGCTTAACTACCGCGTGATGAGAAGATGATACGAGGAGAATTGTGAGTCGGCGGAACTTCTTTCATATGACCCAGATCCAGGTACTCCTGGATCACGCTGTCATATTGCTCTTTTAAGGGAAAGTCTCTTTTTAAACGATTTTCGTTTCTAAGAAACTGAGCTAACGCAATGGACCTTGAATATCCTAAATCGGATCCGGTATTCTCGGGGTCCCGGAACGGGAGCGTCACCACGTACCTCCCGCTTGCGTCTTTTTGTTGTTTTGGAGGAAGTTCCTTTCACAATAGGAGTCCGACTCTTTTACCATCTTTGGTATTCCTCACCTCCCAGAACTTGCTGAGAAGCGTGAGCGAATCAGGGTCGCCTATTGGTGCACCTGGGTCGTGAAGGATGCGACCGTTTCGGCTTACCCTTGGAAATCGGCCCCGTTAGCACCCACCGAAAATAGTTTCTTGGCCAGGAGCGAGCCGCAAATATTTTGTCGGGTGCCATCCATCA